>NC_047157.1:25418713-25461213 GCF_009819705.1 Hippoglossus hippoglossus
ACCGGAGCTGCTCTGCTCTCTCTCTCTCTCTCTCTCTCTCTCTCTCTCTCTCTCTCTCTCTCTCTCTCTCTCTCTCTCTCTCTGCTGGGTTCTATCCCCTCTCTCTGCTCTCTGGGCTTTTCTTCATGCAGCCTTTTCTCCTTCTCTGTTTCCTGCAGTTTCCGCTTTACAGGATGAAAGACTTTGTAAAGTTTGTAAAAAGGTTTTTTTTTTTTTTATATACAACAGACGCGGATGAAGGAGAAGAAGTGACGAAGACTGGTTCACAGCTCGGGATCGAGCCGAGAAACACGAGGGGGGAACTGATTTCTGTGTGTTTAACACTCCTGACGTGACACACGCACACACAGACACACACACACACATAGAGAGAGAGAGAGAGAGACAGACACACACAGACACACACACACTGACTCACTCAACACACACACTGACTCAACACACTGAACAACTTGGGAGGCCTGTTAAATATGCTCAACCTTAATAAAAGTTACTTTGCTTCAAACATCACAGCTGGAAACAACTATATCTGTGGTGTAATCTGATTACACATCCGAGTTACCTTTCCTTTATCTGTTGATTGACAATAATCCAAATTCATGCCAACTGCAAACTAGCATGTTTGGAGGAACACAGGAGGAGAATTAATAACAGTAATAATTAGGTTGCGACACATTTTAAAGATGCTGCATCCTTATAAAGTTACTTTACTTAAAACTATAGCCAGATTACAGTATTTCTGTGGTGTAATCTGATTACATCTGAGTTACCTTTCCTGTTGATTGACAATAAACCACATTCATGCCAACTGCAAACTAGCATTTGGCTCAATAATATGAGTAATACTTAGGTTACAACACGTTTTAAAGATGCTGCATATATTCATGATTCATTGATGTTATTTGTCAACCTTTATAAAGTAACTGTACTTAAAACTATAGCCAGAAACTACTATATCTGTGGTGTAATCTGATTACAACATTTGGGTAAATGGTAACAATAATTAGGTTATAATACATTTTAAAGAAGCTGCATGTATTCATTGATATTTTCACTGGTTTCACATTATTTCAAATCAAAGGCATCTCCACAGTATGTTAATATTTAATTTATCGTAGGTTAAGTGATAATTAATCTGCGTATTGATTAATCTATCAGTTATTACCAGAGTCACGGCAGCGACAGAGGAAGAGATTAGAAGTTAAAATTTAACAAAACAGTAAAAAAATATCAGCATCAAAATGAACTGAAACCACCTGAAGTGCAGATCGGTTCATTTCAGAATAATCTAGATTGTATAATTGAATTATAATCATTACTAGATTACTGCACGGATCATTTATACGCTGCCGGGGTTCCCAATCTATAGAAATAGATTATTGTTTATTTTGTGTTAATAATGTGAGTCTGCAAACAAACATGTAACTAAAGCGTTAGAGACAAGTGCAACATTTAACTTTTGAAATGTACCGGAGAAGCAAAATGGAAATATTAAAGTTAAGTACAAGTACCTCAAAACTGTACTTCAGTACTGTACTTGAATAGATGTACTTATATACACTTTCTACCACTGATTTAATTTATAAGTTATCAGATAAATTCTCATTTCAATCAAATGGTTTATTTTACTATTCAACTGTTGAATTAATCGACTAATCTTTTAATCTTATTCCCTGAAAGTAAAAGCAGTGGAGCGTTTCACTCCCACAAAGTAAAGGTCACGTTTCAATCTAGTACTCCACTACTTCTAAGAGAGAGAATTATTTTACAGATACATAAACAGAATACGATTCTGACCCGTGTGTAAAATGCCTCTTTGCCGCTTGCTTTTTAATATATTATAGAATCTATAGTTTATTTGTGACACTTCAGTAAAATCTGAAATTAAACTTCTTATCGAATACTTCTACAATCCTCAGAGTACTTCATTACGCTCCATCCTGTGTGTTTTGTTATCGCGCTGTGTGTGAGCACAATACTAAAGCCTCTCTTTCTCTTTAAAAGCCGCTCATGACCTAATCAAATATGAAGTTGAGGTGATGGATGACTTCATTTCGGAGAGACAACACCCCTCAGAGATCCCGGCTCGCCCCGCATTACAAATGGCTTCCTGATAATATTCCATCACCCCATTTTGTGTCTGTCACTCATTTCGCCAATGATACCAGAGACCTCCCGTGAACTCCACCTGAACCTGCGCGATCAATCACGGCTCAGATCAAGCCGGAGCCGTACCTGTCTGACAGCTCTGAACACCCCGTGTGTACACAAAGCATGCGTGTGCTGTGACAGGCGTTACACAAGTGCCCACCACCTTATCTCCTCCTCGGACGGCCTTCCTCCACCGCCGCTCACGCCTCCTGTATCCTGACGTCAGCTGACTCACCTGAATCGGCTCTTTCACCTCCCAGTCTTGCAGGTGTACGTGCTCGTGGTGGAATTTGTCTTACTCGCGAGTCGTCGCAGAACGTTTCCTCCCGGGCAGGGCTGCGGTTCTCAAATCTGATTCTCTCCTGAGCTGTAAGAAAATGTGACAAACACATGTCTTGTTAAAGCTTTTAAAAAAAACCCGACTGTGGCTTTTAGGAAACACGCTCAGAGAGACAAAAGTTAATTAATGCCTGTGAACTTTGAGTTTAATCGCAGCCTTAAAAACTCAAGAGTGGAGATGAAATCGTATATTTGAATATGAAAATCTTCCCAGTTACACATGCAGATGTTTCCCAGAGCCTGAAATCAGATGAATGATCCTTTTGTCTCATATCTCATCAAGAGCTGGAGCTGACAGAGAACACAGGAAGTGGAGTTTGTGCATTCTTCGAATGTTTGTTTGAGCTTTCACACTCATGTGAGCTCAAGTTCAGCTCTGAAATAATAGAAAAATATGCCCACATTCCTTGGAAGTCACCCGTGACACTTCTGGAGAGTCGGCAAAAATCAGCCTTTTTATTTATTGTCAACAAAGCGGCTCCAGAAAGTGTCTTTTTGGGGGGTTTGTTTGACGGCAGCCGGAGTTTGGACCTCTCATCATTTCAGCTTTGAGAGACTTGGATTCATCTTCACAGTCTGTTCTGGACGTTTCAGGTTAACCTTGAGTGTAACGTCTCACTTACAGTCAGTGCTGCAACCTGGGATAAAGGAACAGGGCGGACGAAAAACACAAAGAGGCTTCAGGTTGTGTCTGAAGCTGCAGTTTCAGACTAAATGTGACACGAGCAGCTAAAATGTACAATACGAGGAAGCTACAGCGGCTGATATTGACCAATTCAATCGTTTTTATTAACTTTGCATGCGTCTTTATATATCAAAGTCATTACTTACATGAAAGCAACATTTTACAACTTGTTTACATTATTAATTTGAGATATTAAAAAGGTAGTATTTGTTCTGTATGACACCCTCTGCTGTGTGTTATGTATTTCGGTAATTTGATACGCACTGAATTTAAGGCATATGATAGTAGTATGATATTTACTGTGAATTTACAGATCAGACGACACCAGAGTGTTAAAGATATTTAGTTGTGGTTTGTAAAAAGTCCCAAAAGTCCAAACAACCTGTGTGAATATATGTGAAGTTCTGAGCTCCCCACAATGCAAGTGATTGAAAAACCGCAGAGTAGAAAGTGCAAGTCAATGAGAAGCACTTAATATAATCAGTTAATCTTTGCAGGAATCTTACAGGTTTTGAGTGTAAACTCCTGGCTGCAGTTTTCCGCCCGAGCCTGAGAGACAAAGAACCTGTCCGACCTGAACCCAGCATGCATTCAGTTTTTTTTTTATGAGTTTGACGAGGGCCAGATTTCCTCCTGATTACAGGGACGAGCACCGAAAGTAAATCCACCCTCCGTTTGAAACAACTGTGTTTTAATGATTGTTTGTCACAGCCTCGTGGTTTAGTAAAGATTTATAAGATTTACGGGCACTTCTCCCAGCTTTGGATTTTAATTCTAGAAACAATGATCCGATAATTAGAGCTTTGCCAGACGAATATGATCAAGAAAGAAAATGAAATTGTGGCACTTATTTTAAATTCTCTCCGACGAGGGCAAAAACGACCCAAAGTGTTCAGAGTGAAGCGCCGACCTGCTGAAACCATGAGATCCACAGAGTCTCTGTGGATCAACAGCCTTTAAGAACACATCTCCACTGGACACTTATCCGTCTCAGCACAATCCTGCCTCCACCTGAGATCATAAATCACGGCCTTGTTGCTGTTGTGTGTGTGTGTGTGTGTGTGTCTGTGTGCGGTTTGCACGATTCAGTCCCTGCGTCGTTTGACAATAACGAGTCTAAATATAAAGCTGCAGTCGGGATAAAAGCTGGGACGGTCTCCGAGATCCAAACCTGTCTTTAATCCTCAGATGAAATCTCATGTAGAATGGACAGCCTGTGATTGAAGTCTGCTTTTCCTAATGTTCAAAGGGGAACAACAACATATGCATACAGTCAAAAGCAGCTGCTTGATTTTTACGATGTAATTCATGTCATTCTTACCAAAGCTAAAAGACAAAGAGCTATTACGAATTCAGAGGACGTGAAAAAACAAGACAAGGAGAAGTTTCCAGTTGAGTGATTGACAAGCGGTTAAAAATAAAACGTCCTAACCAGCAGTAAAATAATAATGCAAGTCTAATATGAGCTTGTTTCAAGGTTTGTGAATAAAAACAAACAAACACTTGAAACAGAACCAGCAGTCGCCTCGTGATCATAATAAACAGAAACAAACATCGTTTAACACGACTTGAAACGACACCTTGGTCGTACGGTCGTTGGTTTCTTTGTGTTGTTTTGTTGATGACGGTGAATTGAGATTGTTGAGATTGTACGAGACGCACAGTGCACCTGTGGTTTCACCCGGCGCCGGCACGTGGTCCGATTCCTGTGTGAGAGTTTATTTGAAAGCAGGTGAAGCTGAACGGCTGATGTGAGTGTGTGTTGTTGTAGCCGCCGCCGCAGCTCCGTGTGTGTGTGTGTGTGTGTGTGTGTCCTCAGGCCTGAAAGTAACAGAGCAGTTATTTTTCACGTCAGTCTGAACTTCTCACGGTTATATTGTGTGTGTTTTACAGAGACACAGACGCTATTGTGATGCTGTTTGCACAAGTGGCTACTTGTTGTTCTCTCGCTGACAGACGTTAGCACCTCGCACTTCCTCCTCCATCATTCCATTGCTCTGGTTGGTTGCTTCGGATTTTAGCGCCGGGCCTTTTTGTGCGTCGTGTGCCAGGAGTGAATAAAGTCTACGTGGGTCTGTTATGTGCGATGTGTGTTTGCAACGTACGTAGAAGGTCCAACACAGCAGGTTGCAAAAGTGAATGCGTTATTAGGTGTCGTCTTTAGTCTTGGATGCAGAGATATGTGGGAAAAGGCCTTTTTGAACAATGCATGACGTCATTTTCTGATTCCTTTCGTCTGTATTACTCACAGATATTTCTCCAAAAATATGTTTTGCTGAACAAATGTTTTTTTGGCTGCGATCTTTGTCCCGTCAGCTGCGAAAGTGAATCATCTGGAGATAAACTCCTGAGTAAGAGAATCGGTTCAAGCAGTGTTGAGTTGTTTTGTTCAGGAAGTGAAAGTTGGTCAGAATCTGCGTAGATGAATGTAGCGTGTGAATATTAACACTATAACATATTTTATAGGGTTTTAAATGAAGCTGCTCTGATTAATGTTTTATATAAACAATGTTTTATGTGACTGTAAAATGAAAAATCTTGCTTTTTAGTGTCTTTCAGTTCACCGTTTTTGGTTTTACACCCTACAAACGGTAAACACACAGTTAGCAACTGGTTTCTTTACTAACCAGTTACCTACTGGGTGAAGATATAGCAACGCTGTGTGTGCAGCTTGTTGTGCTGCAGCCAAGTGGCCACTGGGATTTACCTGCCCAGTGTCTGTGGAGACCACTCAGGGAAAACATGTTTTCTGTGGGTTCCTGTTTGGTCTAAACTGCGGCGAGTGGTTTCAAAGCACGAATAGAGATTTTTTTATTATAGATTCATGAATATCAAAGGGAAAGACGTCAGACCTGCAGAGTAACAAGTAGCAGGGTCTGGTCAGGAGACTGTGGTATATTCTAATTATGTGTAAATGTTATCGGTGCAATAAATTATAGTTGTTAAAGGAGAAATAAAAGAAAGAGGAAGAATTTAATTAAAGGTGGGAAAGGTGGTCCGATCATTTCCTCTTCCTCCACTATAAAAGCCTCAGGAATCCGGAATGTTTAAATTAGTTTTTATTAAAACAACGTATATTTAAAAAGGGTTTAAACTACTATTTATATAATTTGTTGTTTGTGATGGTTTGTGATATAAGAACCGTTCATTTCCTGTCATTATACTGTTTCTTCCATAACTATAATGAATTATTTGCAACTCTTTCATACGCTAACTCATTCAAAATACATATATTTTTATATCTATTCGTGTCTTTCAAAGTATGAAAACTACAAACAACTCATAAAAATACACATTTAAAAGGTGTAATCGTTGGTTTTGCTCTGACGTCTCCTCCAGCTGCAGGTTTAAAGCTGACGTGTGACCTCTGACCCAGATGTTACCTGAGCCCTGACTGTAAAAACACATTTCACTGCATCGCAGAAGGTTTTTCTTTACATCAGAACACGAGTGTAAAGCCGTCAGTCATCCTGCAGAGTAAGTACAGTATGTGGGACGCGCAGGGAGGGAGGTATTGTTCGCCATCTATTTTTTTTTCCTCCTTTCTCTTAACCCAATAACACCCATTCAGACAATCTCTCTAACATCGCTGCTTGACCTATTTCCTCTCGTGTAATATATCGTTAAAGCAGCCTTGTGAAATGGCTTAATTATTCATGCTTGATTTCAAAATGAAGAGCTTTGAGAACACGGCTCCACAGGAGGATTGACACACGCAACGGTGCTCGTACAAGCACACACACTGAGGCGCACTGGGGCCTGGGTTACTGAGGAAGAAAAAAAAAAAAAAAACACACACACACACCCTTGACTGACTTCATCCACTGTGTTGTGCACAGAGCATTAAAGCACGAGTGAAGATAAATGCCCTGTCAGCGCCTTTAATGATTTATTTCAAACATTTCACTTGATCCAATAAGGTTACAATCTATGGAAGGTAATTGTTTATACAGAAATAGAGGGCATTTTGTTTGTTTTATTGAGCACTGAGCGGAGGGAACACACCAACCCCCAGCAATGGATGCACCGTCACAAATATCAATTTTGCCGTTTTTTAGACAACACTTGCGATTCCCGTCGCACGTTCACATCCAGGGTCGGTCGTCTATAGGTCTGAATCGGCCCTTTTTGGTGAGGCCTGTCTGTCCATATGGACGAGCGTGCACGTGGGTGTCCCATCCGCCACACACCCACACACACATTCTGTTTGCCCCCCCCCCACGTGCACGTCCTGCAGTTAGGTGAGGCATCAGAGCAGCCTGTCACTTGTCCCTTGGTATTGCTTTAGTCCGCGTCGACAGTGTGTCCACCCTGGGTTTGTCAGTGTCTATTCAGACCTGACCTGTCTTGTTCAGCACATGGCAGAGGATGCTGATGGACATTTCCAGTTCTCCTTCTCCGTGTCCATCACTCGGCGCGGGGATGCTTCCCCGACGCATCTTAGTTTGAGCTCCTGAAATTTGTTGACAGTTGCAGAGGGTGGTCTGCAGTTCTGCCACCCTCAATTACGGGAGATGTGATCTGATTCTGACTTGAGGGATGTAGGTTGCCTGCTGTGCATAAATGCTCAATTGTGGTCGATCGATATCCTGCTAATAGGTTTTGAAAATTGAAAACAATGCAAATAGAAAAGACGCGTAAACCCCGCTGAGGGATTTTCAAACACAAACCCAAAGGGCTGAGCAAAGGTGGGAGAAGTGACATCGCGTGTTTATTTATTTCCCGTCCTGGTGGATTAGATCCATTCATCCCCTTTCATGTTTGTTGCTTTGCTGCCAGTCAATCTCGTGTTTGTTCTCTTAATTTCCTGCGAGTCGCTGATGAAAAAAGAAGGAGTGTTTAATTAGCGCTCCCTCTGTTCCGCTCAAACACTTTGTGTATTTTTATAGGACCAGGAACAGAGCTCAAGTCGGTTTCTAATGGAGACGGAGGCACTCAGATAACCAACGCTGCCACCCATGCGCTCTCTTTCCCCCCCGTCTTGAAGAGGACAACTTCAGCTTTTAATAAACATGTAATAAGAAGGAAAACAGCTGGTAGCTGCATCACAGATGGCGCCGTTCTTGGCATCTCCAAGGAAGGGACCACACATGCAGATGGCTCATTATTCCAGCATTTGGTTATGCATATTGCACAAAATTTTATTCCAATGCTTAACAACCAGTATAAGCAATACAGGTGTTACTATTTTTCATGCAGGCACCCCCCCCCCCCCTCCCCCTCTGCTCGTCCTCCTGTGAAGTCAGCAGTCAGGTTCTTGTTTTGCTCGGATCTCCTGATGCGGATCACTCACACTCGGTCAGAACTCACCTCTCCACATCAGTATTTTCGGCGCCGTCTCTGTTTGCGAGTGGGGGTGGGGGGGGAGGGGGTTACTCTGCACTCAGGTGTGATTCATAGCTAAACCAGCTGTCAGTCTCGCCCAGACTGCGGCGGCTCTCTTTTCAAAGTGCACCTTTGTGTCATTAAGGTAACAGCCCGCAAATACCTCAGCGGCTCGTTGATTAAGACAGAGGGGAGGGGGGGGGGGGGGGGGGGGAGATATTGATCACGAAGCAACGGCACAAAAAACACAAGCGAGCGCAGGAGCGAGGCCAAAACGCATCAGCGCACAACCTTGACCTCGGCGAAAAATCCCTGCGACCGCGCTCTTTCATCTCGACTCGCAGAAAACTCCTCCTGCATCACGACCGTCTGCACGTCCGTGAACTTGAACGTCCTCTGTGGATTATTTTGTATTCGATCAAATAGGAAAAAATATCACTGTAAGAAAGAAATAATTTGAACGAAACCGAGGCGAAGGATTCGGTCCCCCCCCCCCCCGCGAGAGGGATGTGTTCTTCGCCGAGTCTTTTTTTAGGTTGACTGTTTTAAATTACAGATGCTCTCTAATTGGCCACGGTCAAATAAAACCCGCCTAATGAGGCATTGCATTCATTTGCTTATTTCCTTTCAAGTTGTTTCCCTTTGTATCTCAGAGCAAGAAGTCTGCTCTCGTGCTCGCTGCCGCTCTTCGCAGGGTATTCTTAGTCCAAAGACTATTACGCCTCAAATGAACATGTAAATATATGTTTTTTTTGGGGTTTTTTCTTCTCTGCTGCAGAATCGCTGAAACTGGGAATTTAATCATTTGCTGCATAAACAGCTGCAACAATAAACCCCTGAACTTTAACTCTCGCATCCCGCCTCCTTTGCATTATTTAGATTTTCGACGGCAGGTTTTTAAAGTAAGAGGCTGCATCTCCAACTCCCTGCGTCTCCATTACCCGATGAACTCGGCGCGGACTTCTCCTTTAATGTGATGATTAACTGTGCTAATCACAAGTGAGAGCGAGATGTGGACACTTTTATACGTCCGCCTCTCTGCGCGTGTGTGTGCGTGTGTGTGTCTGTGTGTGTGTGTGTGTGTCTGTGTGTGTGTGTCTGTGTCTGTGTGTGTGTCCTGAAACATCCCAGGGATTTTCTTTCAGACCTCCTCACACTTGACACTCCATGTATGCCGGAGCTGTCCCGTCCAATTTATAACAGGAGTCAATGTGACCTTTATGCCGGTGGAATGACTATAATGTACTTTAGCACATGTCAGTCTCCGGTCGGGATCATCCCCTGTGTCATATGTTTTGTCTTGCATGTTTTACAGTCAGCGGGGGGGGGGGGGGGGGGGGGGGGGACGCTCCTCAACTTTAAAGTCAACTCGGACATGTGACGCGTCATTACCACACAGGCCTATTCGATGCAGCGTGCCATCATGCACCTATTCCCTCCACTGTTATTATATTTTCCCAGATATTTACAGTTTGCGTGATGTATTTGGACGCAATAATTACACAGTAATGACTATTTACTATTAACAGCTTCTTAAGTTTTTCTTCGTTTACTCTGTTCTGGTGCGACACAAACGCGGGAGACAAAAGGAAGCCAAGTGATTTAAAGCTCTTAAAAAGCATAGGTAGGCTGCACGGAATAACTGTCACATGTTTTTGGCTCTAATTCCCCCCCCCCCCCCCCCCCCCCCCCCCCCCCCCCCCCCCCCCCCCCCCCCCCCCCCCCCCCCCCCCCTCGCGCTCGTCTTATTGCTCATCAGCTAAGTTGTCAGGTCTGCTACATCCCTTTGATGGCATCACTGACAATTAGCAAGACGATGCCACACAAAACCATCTGGACAGGCACATCTCTCGCTGCTGAGCGAGACGGTTTTCTGGTGTGACAAAAATAAATCTCAAGGTCAGTGGCTGTCACTTTCTTAAAAGTATCTGATTCCTTCAGAGGTAGATTTATGGGATTGGATTTATTTTGAGAAGGTTTACTGGCTAATGATAAAGGTGCCGGAGACACTGTTGAGTGGAGCCGAGGAATTAAATCAGTAAAGTAGCTGCGCAGCTTCGTCTCTGCTTCCTCTGCCCGATACTTTCTATTGTTTTATACGTCAACACAACGCAGAGGGATGCAGTATATATATACTTTATGTTTAGATATAGTTTAATTTAGATATAGAGATTAGATAGAACAATGAGATACATTAGATATATAGATTCAGGACATATACATATATATATATATATATATATATATATTATTGATACCTTGGACGTATAGATTAGATAGATGTAGATGTATAAATAGATGTATAGAAAGATGTATAGATGTATAAATAAATAGATAGATATATGTATAGATAGACTGATGTATATACATATATACATATAGATAGATAGATGTACATATATATAGATAGATATAGATAGATGTATAGATAGATGGATAGATGTATAGATAGATATACATATAGATGGATAGATGTATAGATGTATAGATAGATGTATAGATAGATATACAGATAGATAGATGTATAGATAGATGTATATATGTATGTATAGATAGATGTATAGATAGATAGATGTATAGATAGATAGATGTATATATGTATGGATAGATGTATAGATAGATAGATGTATATATGTATGGATAGATGTATAGATAGATAGATATACATATAGATGGATAGATGTATAGATAGATGTATAGATAGATATACATATAGATGGATAGATGTAGAGATGTATAGATAGATGTATAGATAGATATACAGATAGATAGATGTAGAGATGTATAGATAGATGTATAGATAGATATACAGATAGATAGATGTAGAGATGTATAGATAGATGTATAGATAGATATACAGATAGATAGATAGATAGATAGATAGATAGATAGATGTATATATATATAGATAGATAGATAGATAGACTGATGTATATACATATAGATATACAGATAGATAGATAGATAGATAGATAGATAGATAGATAGATGTATATATATATAGATAGATAGATAGATAGATAGATGTATATACATATAGATATACAGATAGATAGATAGATAGATCTGTCATGTCATCATTCCAGTAAACTCTGAAAAAAAGAAAGATCAATTATCAAGAGGAGCGGGAAATTGATTTTCTTCTTCCCCACACGCAGCAAATATTCCACATGAATATGTGATGCTTTGACAAACCTCTCTGTATTAAACCTGAAGGCTCCTGGCAACTGGAGTCAGACTGGATATACACAAACTCTACTTCAGGCCCAGTTACACCAGCAGGTCAAACTGAGAGTGGAGTCAACCCACTGGAATCGTCACTGGATTCACTGCTGAGGCAATAAAGTTTATTTTATTTTTGTTGAACTTGTGTCTCACAAAGTTGCCGCGTTGACGAATAACGAGTCGTCCTGACAGAGTCGACCTTTGAGGGAACAGAGAGGCGCAGAGTCAGGAGGAAGGAAGCTACGTTAGCTCGTTAGCTTAGCTGCTAAATACACTTTTATCCAAGGTATAAACTCAATAATAAGCTTTCTTTTATATTACCATTTTATTATGTATATTATATAAACCTTTATTATGTTCTATCATCTTTCTTTTTACTTCTTTAGGCTACATGTAGCTTTTGGTTTTATGTGATTATTGTGTATTATTTTCTCTGTTTATTATTATCTCCACCATCTGCATTAGTTTGACAGGATTAGCAGGAACTGGACTCGACCCAAAAGAGAACCAATAACACTTTGGTGCGGATCTGGATCAGTGGATTTCTTTGTTTTCACTTTCTATAACATAGTGAGATTTGGATTTTCTCAAAAAACTGTTCATGGATGTTTTCGGGGACTGACACTTATGAGTTTTGATCCAAAATAAAAGGATCTAGTGAATTTAAATGGGGTTACATGAGGGAACCGTTGGGCCTCGGCAAAAGGATATTTCTGTATTTTTCGTATTTGCCTGTGACTTCTTGATCCGTCACATCAGTTGTATTTCTGTTCTCTTTTAATGTCGTTATAAACCGTATGTTTGCAAACAATAAATAGATGAATAGTACAAACGATGCTGGGAACAAGCAGCATGTTTCCCAGCCTGTTGGCCACCGGCTCAACTGCTACGGTTCAACTTCCAGCATCCGGCGCCACAGTCCATGAGCAACACCTATTTTCTGAAGAAGCCGGGGTGAATGTCGCTTCCTTATAAAACCAGAGCGTTAGTTTATTTCCACAGAAACACAAAAGCAGCTAAAGGACGTTTGGCTGTTTTTAATCTTTTTCTCTGACCACAAGAATTCGAGGTATTCTGCCGAGGCCGCGGGCCGGAATCCTTCCGTATTCCTTTTTTTTTTTATAACTGCTTCCTTTTCTTTTTTTTTTCGCCGCCAGGTTTTGATCAAGGTTGCGGGGGGGGGGGGGGGGGGGGGGCAAATGGATCGTTTAAACAGAAACTAGAACATACTGTCGTTTGCTTTGAAGAGCGTGTGTTCGATGCTGCTCCGGCTCCAGCGACTCCTCTGCTGCTCTTCCATCGTGTGGTCCCATGATGCCTCTCCGCCTGTGTGTCCATACATCATGTTTGTGCGTGCTGTACTAAAGCAGATCCCCTACAGAATAGGCTCCGGAGTGTCATCCGCACAGAGTTATCCCTCACCACTGGCTGACCGTGGCATTATTCCGATGGGGACTGTTTGACTAATAAGCATTTTCGCTTCACAAGTGCTGGCTCCAGTCGATGCTGCTGCTCTGGATATACATGCCGCATAGAGGACACCTTGAATTGGAAAAAGAAAAAGGTGGCCAACACTATTAAAAGCGCCCACTGGTCTGGAAAACACACTGTGATTTCATTACAAAAATCATATAATGGTCGTAAACACAATAAAAGAGTTGCACTTTTTTTGCTCGGGGAATTTGCAGCGTACGTGGAAGAGAAACGCTCTCGTCTCCGGATTATTATTTCCCCCTTTTGTCTTTGACACGCCGCGCTCGAATGTGCACGATTTATCCTTTTGTTTGATTTCAATAATATAAAATGGCTGCGGAGGTAAACAAATACTTTACTGAGCAAACGTGGAGGCAATCTAATAAAAGAGATAATATAAACAGTGTGTAGCACTTGATTTTTTAATGCATGGTGTCATAAAGAGAAGCACGGGCTCAACACATTGTCCACACATCAGTGGGTCAAACCCAGAGTCAGTGATCCAGCTACGCTCGCTGTGATTACTCTCTTTTATAAGTGTGCTGTTTTACAGGGTTTTTTTTCCTCCATTTTACTTTCAGAAAACTGCTGCAGAGGTTATATAAATATTACATAGATATAAAAAGGGGGCAAAAACAGCACATTTGCTTTGGGATATCCTCGAGTTAAGAACATTTATTTTGAAAGACGGGTGGTTCTGGATTTTGTAGGTTATAAGAATCGTGCAGTCTGAGGAGAAATCACACAGATGTTCATGTTGTGCTCATAATTACGTCTGATTGGTTTGTTCGTTAGCAGGATTTGTGGAGAGGGGGGGGGGGGGCGGGGCCTAACCTAAGGAAGTAACCACTAAATGTATGTGTAGATCTGGATTTAGGGATTGTTGCAGGATTTCCTGTTTTTAAACATTTCAGATGGAGCTCGATGAAAAATCCGTCACGTTTAAGGGACTGATATTTATGAACGTGAGAAATCTGGTGCAGATCCAAATAAAAAGATCTCGTGAATTTAAATGTGGATTCACAAGGGAACAGTTGGGCCTTGGTGGAAGTACCTTGTTTTTATACGTGTGCTGTTTTACAGGTATTTCTTATTTCCTTTCACAGAACGTTTCTGCTGCAGACGTTATGTAAATGTGTTGGGGGGGGGGATGGTTTATTTGCTCTGTGATAACCTCAAGTTAAATACATGTATTTTGAAAAAAACGAGTGGTTCTGGATTTCTGAGGTTATATATTGTTAAAGGAACCTTGCAGAGCGGCGCACTTGGCATAATAACACTTCTCCTGCGCAGCCTGAGAAATATCACAAATATCTGCAATGGAATTCCTGTGCCGTGTGTTTCGTGTTGACCCTGAATGGTCGGAGCCCGCTCGCTGACCCCGTCTGTGCTGCTGGACACTGCATATTTTGCAGAAACCTATTAACACTGTACGATGCTACCTGAGCGTCTACCTCCCACACAGAGTTAAAAAAAAACAAAATACACAAGGTAAACTGACCTCTTTCTCTCTGCTTGCTTTCTGCTGCAGTCGAACACTTACTTTGCAAATTTGTTTTCCGTCTATATTAATATTTATGCCTGTGCGGTAAATAGTATTTGTTGCAGCCACCAAAACACAAATCCACAGCACTTTGTAAATTCAATGAACAAATCTGAAGAAGTCTGGATTCTGGAGTTTTTTTGCCGTTGCTACGTGAAGCGCCGCGATCACCTCGGGCCGACCACCCTGACAACCTCCTCCTCTGCCGCTCCACGTCCCCGCAGGAAGGCAGCGCGGGGACTCGGCCCGTGGAGGGTTCCACCATCAGATGGTGCACAGCAGCGTCCTGCCGTCTCTCACGGCACAGCTCTGGTTGAAGTTCAGCTCACAAGAGACGCCATCATTTGAAAAACATCTGTCACTCTGACAAATAATAAGTGCACGGGGCCTCCAGGGAAAAGAGAAGTGCAAGCTCCATATTTTATTTCTTTCTGTACAACACTGCGACTGACTGCTGTTTTTGTGTGTGGTGAACTGTACTTTACATCTAATGCAATTCATGCTCACACTGACAATTGACATTTTAAGGGCATTACCCTTGACAAGGCGACCTGGACAAATGAAAGGAAAAGGCAGGATGATTTATCAGGAGGGGAGGAAATATTTTGATCTACATTTTTTTCTTACCCCTGTGCTATTTGAAACGAATCGTGCAGACGCACAGCGCCACGCCCCTGCTCCGGGCTGTGGGAGCCGTCTGCAGAATAGCCTGATGACCTGGGATCAGGTAGGGCTATATCTCCCCAGGGTGCGTGCAAAGCCAAGACAAGACTGCACTGCTCTCCTTTTTCTAATTCTGCCAGTTCCTCCTGGCTTAATTGAGAATTTGAACAAACAAATTAATCATTGCAGCCCATAAAAATGACAGGATTCATGCAGTAGCATTCTTCATTCTCTCTAATTTGTTGTGTGTTGTCGTCCTCCCACCCCTCTTCCCGCGCCTTTTCTCAAACCCCCACAGCATTTTTTTGTGCTGAATCCGCTGGTTTACCCCCTTATGAAAATTACAAATACTTGTCAAGGTTAACGAGTTAATATTCTCATTCAATATTTATTTTATGGGCGAAAGAAAGCGTCTCCCTTCAGCGCGTCCTCTTCCAGAGCGAGGATGGGTTTGTTAATCAAAATGACAAGGACAGTGTCCTTTTGATAATCCCCTGAATCATCGAGAATAAAAAATGAACTTTATTAATCAGCGGCCTCTGATTAATTGTTATGAAGTGTTGCTCATCCATTTCCCCTGCATTTCCGTAATTTTCACAGAAGCCTAACAATCTCCCCAATGATTTGAAGCCTTTTGAGCTGGCGTTGCATTCAGCAGCACAGCAATAAATAGCCGGGCAGCACACTCTTCCTCCCGCGTGAGCTTCTGCACAAAGAAAAAAAAACACAATGCTTATTTACCCTCTCTGCTCACAGCGGGACTTTTCATTTAATCCAACTTCTTTTTCACCTCTGCATGTTTGTAAAAAAACAGAAACGTCAATAGTGACACTAACGTCGGTTTAGTAGCAGCCATCAGTCTCTTTATGTTTGCATCCCGCATCAATGCTGCAGTTTCTGCTCACTTAATCCTCGAATGTCACGCACGGACGTATTATCCATTGCTCTGCAGGTGGAAACAACGGTGCAGCTCAGAGCAAAAAACTTCATCTGAAATCAAATATTAACGAGGAGGTGGCTGCAGTCGGTTAGTAAATGAAACCACCTTCGTCAACAAAACAGAGGAAAACGTGAAACATTAGCCCCCATTTTCTACTATTAAAGAAGTATGATGATTAATGCTGCTCATGTTGATGATATTTGTGATGAATATGTACGTCGGTGTGGACGGTGCGAGGTTGGGAATCGGATGTGTGGCGTTCACTTGAAGTGACGTCGATGAAACAGGAACGTTTAACACCAGAAGGGCGTCTCTCGTTTCCTTTCCGTCTCCTCTAGACGTGCTGCTACAGACGATATTTCACGATATACCCATTAATCAGCAGCCTTCCTTGTTACCGTGTTTACCTGCAGTACAGTGCAGTAAAGTTATTGTGAAGGGGGTGGAGTGGGGGGTGGGGGGGTTGGGTTTCCGGTCAGCGTGAGGAAATTATACATTTAACGAGTGCACGCTGTGAATTTCAGCCTCTTCCACAGATTTAAAAGGGGGCTGGGTGGCTCACATGCAATTAATTGTGGAGGTGTTTTATCCATCAGAATGAATAATTTAAAGGGAGTGTTAATAGGTATCCCAGACTTGGCCGAAGGAACGGAGACAAAGTGTTGTTGAGAGACGTTTCATTACTTTCCCTCTGATGCCGCTCTTCATTTGTTCTCCGGTGTCTTTTTAGGGTCACCGCAGTCACAATTAAGGACGGAGAGACAAAAAGCAATAACAATAATAAAACCGTATTCATTGTTATTACAACGCGAATACAAGGGGCAGAATACATCAGGAGGAAAATGTAGGATATCAACTGTACATGGTCGTTAATTTGATTCATTTAAAAAAAAAAAACCCCGGATCCGGAGTCAAAATTTTAATCATTACAGCACAAAGCCAGAAGTTAAACTTTCCCCATAAATAAAAGGCGAGTGTGGTTCACAGCACAACGAGAGTAAATCTGAGCCACAGCTTCTCCCTCCTGCAGAATTACCTTTGAGAAATCTGCTTTATGCAACATAAATTGTTAAGGGGGGGCGGGGGGGGGGGGACATTAAAGCCACAATCCCTCTTTTTTCCTTTTCTAGTCCACATAATTGTTAAGTATACTCAAATAAATAACTGAGGACTTTGATTTATACATGAAAAAAAAATCGCACCATCATTAAAATAATGGACACACGTTCCCAACTTTAGTGTAAACAAGACTTTAGAAGCACCAAAAAGATATAAAGAACCAGACAATCCTGGTTTTTACCCCTGTTTGTGGTTCCGTATGGTTGTTTGTGTGTTTGTGAACACGATTACGCAAAAAATACACAACGGATGACCACGAAAACTTGGTGGAAGGATTCGGTGTAAGTTAGGAAAGAAGCCATTAAATTTTGTTGCGGCTCCAATCATTTTTTAACCACATCGTCAACATAGTAATTTAGGGCGTGTTTTGATAATATCACTGATTTCCCAGGAAATAATTCACAGATTTTTTATGAAAAAGTAAAATCAGACACATTTACAAGTCTGATATGTATAAGTGTGTTTAATGTGGTGAAGCTCGAACTGAGTTAAGGAGACTATTGGGCCTTAAAGTGACTGAAAGTGAATTACATGTATTCTCGAGTTGAAAAGTTTTGCAGATTCTCACTAATTCATCAAATTAAATGAATAAAATTATCGTGTCCTGAATTACCATACACTCTTTTAACATAAAACCACAGTTCCCCTTGAGAGAAGTGTTAAATTGATGATGTCTGAGAGCTGATCTCAGGACGGCTCTGAGTGATCCGTCCTCTCATTCCGTGTGTGTGTCTGTGTGTGTGTCTGTGTGTGTGTCCTCTGGTGGGAGACATTGTGAACTTCATTGACAACATGCACAGAGGCACGACATCAGAAAGAAGTCGTCTCTGTCGGATGCATTAAAAGAGACGTCCAACATCCTTCACACGTTGTGTACACGCAGGCCACATAATAAATTAGCCGCGGTGACTCCTCTCGTTTTCGACAACCATCCGAGACAAGGACATTCTGAGGGAGTAAAACTAAAAAGTCGCTAAGGTTTCCCCCCCCGAATTTAAAGAGCAAAATTCAGATGAGATGCTGCAAAAAACTATTTTTCAGACACTATCCTTCTCCCCCTCTGTAACGTAGCGTGTGTGTGTGTGTTAATTTTTCACAGAAGGATTCACAAATACATGAGCCCCTTTGTGCGGCTTCCTTCAGATGGAGATCTATGGCATTGTGAACAAAAGACACTCCTTCAATGACAAGTGCCAAGTACATCAGCCAGTCCTTCTTTTCAAGTAATTCCAACCCTGGCTATTCAGGGTTTGCCCTGTGGCGAGACCGAGCACTTCGTTCTCCAGAAATAGCCATAGCTCATCTTTCACAAGGACTCAGGTCGTCTTATCACGGGGGGGGGGGGGGGAAGAGAGAAAGGTTCATTTGAATTTCTGTCTCTTCAATATGCCTGGCAATCATGATGGCCGGTTAATATTGAAGTATGGGGAATGCTCGGTGTTGTCCCCCCCCCCCCCCCCACGGGCTCCGTGGCAGGCACAAAGAACTTGTAACTTGCCATCAAATATCTTATCACATGACTTTATCTGCCAGCAGTGGCAGGCGGCTGCACCTTAGCGGCTCATCACCATCGAGATCCACCCCCCCCCACACACACACGTTTGCTCTTTTCTGCCCTGATAGCATTCAACGAGCTTTATCTGCACAAACAAATATATTTTTTTGCCCTGAATGCTGAAGTGCTGGAGGCTGAGAGCTCAATAGTTTTACGCCACTGGCTAAAGACAAAGACTCGGTTTGCTTTGGCGGCTTCGTGTGTTTATTTGTCGAGCGCCGCACGTCGTGAAGTCGGAATTTTCCTCTTTGTTCCCTGTTCACGGCGGAGAAGCAAAATTGGCTTACTACATTTAATTAACACCCGAACACACCTTGACAACTTTCGCATGACACTCACTCAGCTAGAATCGTCTTGGAGTAACACAAAAAAAAAATAAAATCTGCACTTCAACTGAGAAGAGAGGCGTTTTTCTTGATAAATTTAAGATAAAGGACGTGGCAGTCATTTTCTCCCATGACATATTTGTTCTTTAACAACAAATCAATGGCTGTGAAAGCTTGGCACCTGAATACAGAACAATGGGGAGATGAAGCGAAGATTGTCTTCATTAGGCACATTAATATTCATAGAAAGTAGAAAATCTGACACCACGGAGGACTTGGTAACCTTTTCTCATATTAGATTTTTTTTTTTCAACTTCTTAACACAATTAAAGTCCAGCAATGACTTAATTAATGCGGCTTTCTGTCAGGCGCTTTAAAGAACTGTCAATTTGGCCTGGGTCTGCCTGTCAGCGGGGAAGAAAGACAGTCATCCCACTCTTACGGGAGACAGTCGGAATCACAGTGCCGGATAAAGTCACATTTTCAGACACCTTGCCAAATTGATTCTTTTAAGGGTTTTCTTGCAGATTACCATTTCCTCCCTCCTGTCTCTTATTCTGCGCGAGTGTCAAATCTGAGAGAGAAATCTAAATTCAGTTTTAGGTTCTGGTTATTGCCTATTGTTCACGTTGCAGCTGATACCCCGTTAGAGTGATTTGAACGAAGCGTTTCTCGGGCATGACGCCGGCCTCGGAGATCCGGATCAGCTCCGATACCGGCAACAATGTGTGGGAATCAGCAGCATTAGCTCAATTAATCATTTGGGTGAAGTTATTTAAAGACGTTATACTATATACGATATTTCCTCACGACAGAAACACCAGCCGTGCGTCATCTGGGTCGTGCGGTGGGTTTCTTGGTAAATCAGCGTCATGTGGAACGAGGCGGGCGCGTTTCCCCTGGAACCAGGACTGTCGTCAAGTGGGAGCCACGGGCTGTCCAAACAAGATGACAGCGCAAACGTCTGCTGCTAATGACTGATTCTCCTCTCGCCTGGGTTTTGATCAGAAATAGCTTCTTCCCCTCGCTGCTTCTGAAATGGCAGCGACCAGAATTGAGGTAATGGCCCCTCCTCGGTGAAGGGGCCGACGCGGCAACGGGATCTTCTATCACTCCGACTGAGATCAGACGCACGTTAACATGAGTGAGCCGAGGTACAGAAACTAAAAAATGCACGGTATTGTTGCAGGTCTCTTTATAAATATAAAATAAAGAGATGAACCTCCACCCAGGGGGGGGTCATGACTCGAGGAAGAGGTGGAGTCGATCTGGACAAACGTAGTTTATTTACTGTGCCGTCCTCTTCCAGAAGCTGTTTGCATCCCTGGCTTTTTATTTTTTTTCATAAACATCTATGTCACCAAGTAGCATGTAGCATGTCCGTCTTTAGGCTAGTTTGGCTAAAGTTGACATTTCTTAAACTTACAAACAATGAAGGAGAAGGCCAGCTAGCCAATTAGAGCAGACTGCCCGAGAATGAGACACCTAACAGATTGTAGATGGACAACATGTCTCTGCTTAGCCTACAAAAATTAGGATTGCCAACGCTGCCATCTTGTGCTTTTGACATCATTTGGCGGCAGAGTTTGTGCACGGTGTCAAACCAACGTCCCACCGCTTCACGCGCCCGACAAAAAGAAAGTCGGTCTCAGCAGTTAATCATAACGTTTGTTATAGCATCAAATAACGAATTAAAAACCAAACACGAACATGAGCCAACCACCAGGGGGCGATCACGACAATTCAGCCTCACTTGTCATGCGCGGTCACGTCCTTCATCTCCATACACAGTCTCTGACGTAAACCTATTCTAGTAAAGCCCCCCCCCCCACCTTCCCCATATCTGAATTATAAACCTGCAAACGAGCAACACACCTTTAATACAGAGAGATAAATGCATGCAGTCAGAATCGGGGATTCCAACACTCGTTTTTCTCATCTATCCACTAGGTGTGACCGGGGGGGGGGGGGGGGGGGTTCGTGCGCTGCCATCCTCTGAACCAGTACCTGTGATCATCCTGCAGGAGGTGTAACTGGCTTGGCAGGTGTGCTGCCGCTGGGAAACAGATTAAAATAGTCAGGGTTCCTTTCAAGGCTTGTAGAGAAAACAATGGAGGCTTCACAAGGTAATCATGCCATTATACGAGACGGAGGGACTAATTGGAATTATACTAGAACAGGCAGGAGCTCATTAAAACCTTGAGCACTACCTCATGATAAACAGTCACTTTAAGGGTTGGCACTAATATGATGAGGCAAAGTCTTTATTTCTCACTTTCCAATGAACACATCTGATGTTTAAGCTCCTTATACTCACTCAGCAGGTATCGCGTGGAATGTAAGACTCCTTAATTACCACTGGAAATTAGTAGCGTGGTTATGAGGAGCTTTTGTCATCGAGCAGAAACACCGACTGCGATGACGCCCGCCCGTCTCTCGAGGTCTGCATCGTTTCTGAGATCCCTCGCAAAACATAATCGCCCTGCGTGCTTTTCATACTTCACATTATAACATTTCATACATTGTCATCTGCTTTTCAGCGTGCGTTCCGTCACTGCAAATTGAACCGTGCGTTAATATATTAATTGTTCAACTTTGCTCATTACAGCCGTATAAAACTTCACCGATACAAAACCACAATAACGCAGCGAGCTTGTTATGCGCTCTGACAACCCGTGATTAAAATCGGACTCGTTTTGCTTGATGAGAAATTGGCTTTACCCAAAATAACTTTATATCCCTCTGCTTTCCAGCACAGTTCATTAGCTCCATCTTGCTCAGGCAGGATTCTTTGTGCCATTTTGACTGTATTCAAATCTCTTTAATGCCATCTCATGTTTAAAGACTGGCCATAAATCCCATATCAGTTCTTAATGACCACTGCCGGCCAGCCAGTAATATGTCATTGTTCGCAGGCGATCACCCAGCGGGGAATAGACCATGCCAGTCTTTGTAATTGCACACCCAGAAAGATTTATATTGCCATTATGCACACCCATAAGAAATAATTCAAACATATAATTTAAAAAAAAAAAAAAAAAACAGCCTGCACATTGCTGATCCCCAAATCTCCACTGAGCATCTCGCTAGTATAATATTCTACTGCCTCTGCTAACATGGCTTTACGGCCTCCCAGTAAAGATGTCTTCAACACTCATATTCCATGTCTATTTATTAGCAATACTGTTTCTCCATCTGCAGGGTGCTTTGCGAGAGTATGCAAAGGCGCTATAGAAAAATGCAAGGTGTCATATAACTGCTAGAGCACTACAGTAGCTAAGTGGCTGGAATATTCCTCGTACATCAATCAGCTGGTGCAATATGCATCCTAAACAAACTCCTCCATGTGCTCTCCTGCTCCCCCCCCCCCGCCGCCCTGTAAATGCCCGCAATCCTTGGATGGCTCTGAGATGTGGTGATTGAAGACGCAGTTAGCCGAACTCCCCAAGTGTGCCGCCGCCGCCGCCGCCGCAGCTTTGTTGTGCAGCCTGTCCTGGTTCCTCCTGAGAGGGGAGGCAGGTGTAGGCTGACGCAGGTTTGATCACCTTGGTGAATGTGGACGTAAGTGGCTCCTGCGCGTCCCCGGGGAGGACAACAGCAGCCAACTGCAGAAGGACGAGTGTTTGACTTGGGCTAATGAATTGCCTGGTTGAACAGAATTACATCATGCTTGTTTTCTTTAAGAGGATTTGACAGGTACTCAAATACGCCGCTTGACGTTATAATTTAAACTACGACACCACGCGACGCTGCCGATAGAAAGCGTCGGCCGCAGATTGATAAAAATGTTACGTCGCACCAGGACGTGCTGCATGTTTATTCATGAATATCTTCACATTAAGTGAAATGCTTTACCTCGTGTACTTGAAATTTAGGAACATCTGCAGCCATCAACGCCGGAACAATGGGCAGGCTCCACTCCTCCTCGTTCTCTTTGTCCCCGGTTAGGGGGCCGGAGTGGTGGAGGGGAAGGTGAACTGCCTTGCTGAAGTCAGCCATCAAAAGCAGGCCAGTCATGCAGACTCCTGTTTCAGAGTCTACTGAGACCGCTCCCAGGGACTCTTTGTTCCTTTCCGAGCAGACTGCTGCTGTCTCCACGCTCAGGGGGCTCACTCACCAGTGACAGCCACAGTCAGATCATATCCCCACAATCAAATACAGTTTTATTAGATCTGTCTTGCAGAGCGGCACTCCACTGCAAAAACATGTTTTGTTCTCTTTAACCTATTCCACCGGGGACACAAACCAACAGTGACACTGTCATTTGTGAGCAATGCAGTATGACTCCCTTGTGGTACAAATGTCAGATTATACCGTGCAGTACTAGTTATCCTCCCTAAATATAGCCTCTCTGGTATCATAGCCTGTCGCAAGAAATTCATGGCTTGGCACACATGGCCTTTAGTGGAACCCCAGACACTGTCACAAACCTTAAGAAGTCGCCACAATGAGACTAATTGTAAATTCATATCCGTCTGCAAACTCCTTGTAATTCTGAGAAGAGAGGCACCTGCCCCCAGCTTGATCCTGGCTCGTAATGTGTGATGTGCACTTTTCAGTCCCTGTAGATATCAAATTGATTTGCACACGGAATTGCCACCTCTTATTAAGCTGGCATTTAAATGGCGCATTAGATTTGAATAGGCACGTGCACTCGGAGGTAGGAGATGGTTTTAACCAGGCTTAAAGCCCCCTGGAAAAAACACACTTAATCCTGATCATTGTTTGGTCACTGTCAGTCTGATCTGATCTGCCCACGACCACGAGTCCTGCTTCTTTTGAATAATCGCACCTCGTTGAGACAATTGTGGTCGGACACAAAATGTAGATTAGCTTAAACCCAGTTTAATTCCCTGACTAAATATAGCCAACAATAATATTAAATAACAGCCAGAGTCGACCCAACAGCGAGGCCTCCGCCGATACGTGCGCTCCACCAACCGGGAGTCGGACTCAGCTGTCAATCATGACGTTTCACCCTGTTTTTAAATCATCAAAATAATTCAGTACAACCAGATTTATCAGAAACATGGACACTTTGATTAGAACAACCTAAATTGACCTGTTCTTCCTCGGACCCCAAGTTAAATAACCTGCTAGCTAACGGTGTATAGCAATGCTGCAGCTAATGGGGATCGGGGGAAAGATTATTTCACGTGTACCTTTCCATATCCTCGAAGCTGGATTCAGTCACACGTTCACTAAAATGTGATCCATTGGTTTAGCTTGAGAGGAGCTAAGAGGCTAAATTGCTGGACGTTATTTCTGGAGCAACATCTGGAGGAAGATGCAAGGTCAACATCTGGCTGCTGATAGTGATGCAGGTATTGAATCATTCCAACACGAATGATTTTAAACCCAATATAACGTTACATCCACAGTCCAAGGTTTTGTTTTACCACTAATATATTCTAATTTTAATTATTACTAATTGCTTAGTCTTTGTTTTTCATGGAAAATTAAGTTCTCGTAAAAACGTGCATACATTTTCTGTGACCTTTGATTGTTTAGCCATGAAAATTCAGATTTATGGAGAGTTGTTTTAAAGGTTTGAAGCCAGGCACGTTTTCAGTGGCTTTTTAAAAAGCCCCTGATATCTGCTGGGAGGTCAAACCACAGCTTCACAGCAGCAGTTTCCATGTAAGATAAAAGCAGTTTGTTAATGATCTGAAGGTTTGGAAAAAAATCTAAAAATCACCGTGACGTGATCACGAGCCGCTTGTTTCTCTCTCTCTCTCTCTCTCTCTCTCTCTCTCTCTCTCTCTCTCTCTCCTCTCACAAGGCTTAGTGTAATTCACGGGATTGTCATGGGAAAGAGAAAAACACAAACAAGCAGGTGAGGTCACTGCAACGAGATGAACACAAACACAGGGAGTGTGTGAGCGTCACGTTTCTCATGACGCCTGACCGGGTATCGCTCGAATCCCATGACCTGAGTATGATGTAGCGTGTGTGGGGGGGGGGGGGGGGGGGGGGGGCATCTCGTCATGCACCGGTAGAAACTGTCACTCAGAAAGGACGTGTTACATTTACCTAAATGTTCAGAAAAGTTTCATATCACGCTTCAGACTTTTTACAAAAAAAAAAAGTCTTCCCTCTGTGGGTAATAAATAAAATCCGTATCATTATTAAAACACACAAAAAGAAAAAAGACTCCAGCGTGCTCCACGTCTGATTTTTGATTTTTCTTTCAAAACTTAAGACCATAAAGAAGATTTCTTTAAAACAATAATAATCTTGTATTATATTATTACTGATGAGGAAATCATTCAAAGCAGCATATAGCTTCTTCTTGTTTCTTCAGACATCCAGCCCTATAAATAATCAAGGCCTTCTCTGATCCCTCCGAGTAATTATCTGTGTTCTCTGACAGCCACAGGCAGCAGCAAACTGACAGGCCTCCATGAGGGAGATGTTGTGTAAATTTTATGAGTGACAAAGGAGATTAGTGGAGTGACTCTGTACATGTAACTTTGACCTCCTTGGAGCCGTGCACGCAGGGGAGGTGCACGGGAGGCGGGAGGAGAGGGGGGGGGAGCCGCCCCAACGATTCCTGTTTCATTCGGTGCCAAATTTCCATCCAACACTCGGGATAAATATCCACCTACTGGTTCCACAAACTGCCGAGCGTTCATCCTATCGGCTTCTCACCTGGTGGTGCGGGGGAAGTGCAGCGTGAGTCCGGTGCGATTTGGGGGCGTGAGATTCGTTCGATGTTAGTAGTTGAACACGTCGTATTCTACGTTCCTCGGATAAACTACAGACGGGGTCGACAACTGGGTCAAACTACAGCTCAAAAGTCGCCGCTAGATCGCCATCGCTGGAGCTGATCGCCAACATTCGTAGAATCCCTTCTGGTTTGGCAATTTATCTTCAAAGTAAAAGCACAACGCTTGTTTTGCTGCTGCGAGGCTTTTTTTACGTCGAGCTGATTTACAGACCTTTTTATTTTGAAATGTTTCGAACTCGGGGTCTGAAGATTGTGTTGGTTGCTTAACAAATAAGCTAAACGTGTACAATGATAAAGCAAATTCGGGGTCATTGTATGAATAACACTGACTTTATATAAAATCTTCATTGCAGATAAACCAGGTAGGATGAACACAAAGTTGCATCAACAGACGAGAGAACACAACATTACAAACAGGCCGGTTGACGATGTGAATAGAGACAAATTAATTAGATATTCCATGAAAAATGTTGATCAGACAACATCTGAGGTCAGAACTTCGTGTGTGCGTCGGGAATCTCGACGCATTCGTCCCAAAGTGTGTTTACGCGAGTGCGTTGTCATGTTGTGGCAGATGATCGGGGTATTGTGTTGAATTCGGGTGAAAGCAGCGCTTCTCCACAGAGACAGTGATTCCCGGGCGCTCATCAGCTGAATAGCAACCTGCCCGCCACGATTTCTGTCTCTGAAAACTCCCCCGTTATCACACTCCTATTGTGCGCCGCCGCCGACAGACCAACCCCGAGCGTTCTCCGCTCTGATTTCCCATTGATGCCGTTTCATACAGTGAGTCTCGCTCGGCGTTCGAGGCTTTTTCGTCCCCATAATTACGGGGGGCCCTGTGATTTCGGCACGCACGTATGTCTTGCCTCCGGCTCCGTGATTGTCAGGGAGACTTGATGGAGGCGCGGAGCACGTGCGAGTGAAAGGGAACACGGCCGCGCCATCACACCCGTCTGTTTACCCGGAGTGTCAGGGGGCTGATGTCACCCTGAGAGGGAACAGAAGAGCTGGGCCTCGGCGGATTCCTCCACGTCTCTCGCTCTCTCTCTCGCTCTCTCGCTCTCTCTCTCTCTCTCTCTCCGTCTGCCTGCCTGTCTCTCTGCGGACATGTTGTGGGAAGCGACGATAACAGGGCGGCGCGCGGGGTTCAGCGGCCGTGCAGCGTTGCAAATCTCCCCGGCCATCTCGCACGGGCTCACGCTGTTCAAACAGGTTCCACGCCGGCTTGTGTCTTGTCTTGTCAAGTGGCTGACATTCTGATTTAATCAACATCCACGCCTGCCAGAGGAATTAGATCACTATCAAAAATGCACAGGGAGCAACCATGTCCCTCACTTGTCAGAAACCAAACTCATCTGCTCATTTATTTATTACATTCTCCATGAGGAGGAGCACTGTCGCGCTGTGTGGCCTTAAGGTTGCCTGTCCTTGGTGCTTTGTTAAACTTGGATGAGCCCCGGGGACTTCTTTAATTCTTATCTCCGACTCGCATCGTATTGAAAACACATAATGGTGGTCCGGAGAAGGAAAACAAACACGGCATTCCTTCCGCCTCTCTCCTGAAACATCCGCTGCAATCTGCTCCGTCTGCTTCATAAATCTGAGGGCCAGGTACTCCAAATAGATCCTGAGACCTTCTTTTGTTTGACGCATGTGAAATGTTTGGACACGCATGTTGATCCGGATTCCCACGGAACGCCACGCCTCGCGTCGCTCCCTTGTTGTTTTTGGGAGTTTTGCTGTGGTGATTAAAACAAATGGGCAGGTTGAGCGCATGCTGGCAAACGCAACTGAGAGCAGCAGGATAATGTAGTAACAGCTGACAAAAGACTGATGTTGTTGTGTTCGCTTGATGGTATCAACGCTAAGCTGCTCCTTCCCTAGATGGAGGTCATTTCTGCGGCTGTGTGGAAAACACGCTGCGTCCCTTCGTTAAATCCCATTTTCTTTCTTTACCATCTTTAAAAGGAGTGGATGCCAGAATAGGACGATTGTATTTCACACCATCCATCTAATTCCACGTTTAACAGAATTACTGCGCTTGATGTTGCCTGTGTATCACTGCAGGGAGGAGGGAGGGTTCAGCGTGCCCCTAATGCGAGGGTATGTTGTATGAATTATCAGTGGGAGGACGGCGGCAGGCGGCGGCGGGCGGGCGGTGGTTTAGCTGAGCTGAAGAGATTCAGATTGAGATGTCCACTCACGGCTCACTGGGTTGATATTTCCATCATCGACAGCAAAGGAGACTCTGACAGTTGGGCTGCACAAAGCCAGCTGTTTTCATGGTTTGAAGCGTCCTGAACGTGCACGCGAGTTGAAGGATTGGTAGGAGATTATTAACCAAAGTGACACCCAGAACACAGGCATCCACAGTTGGAAAATCACTGGCTCTCTCTCTCTCTCTCTTTCTCCCTCTCTCCCTCTCTCCCTCATTCCCTCCATCCTTCCCTTTTCCTCGCTCTCTAATTTTGGAGCTGCGGCAAAGTGCTCCGGCATGTTTGCATCAAAAGTCCCAAATTGAAAAGTGTGATAAGGTAGGAGGAAGGAGGGGGGGGGGGGACATTAAAAATAGATAAACACACATCTGTGGACTAATCTGGACAAAACAAACAAACAAACAAGACAAAAGGAAAAACAGGGAACAAAGACGATCACAGCTCCTCTGGAGATCTGAGAGGAAACAGCTCAGGTTTGATCCAGCGACAGATTGATGTCACGAGATGATTGGATGATTTCTGATGTGTTCAGACACACGAATCCAAAGTGTCTGACCGGATCTGGTCTCCATCAACAGACGGTGTCGCGCAGGTTCACCGACGAGAAATAAACCAGGGAATTAACCGTCTTTAGTTGAAAGTGACACGTTGGTAATTAAAGATTTCAGGTTATAAAGCATGGTTTATTTACGTTTATATATTTATTCACTAATTATTAATAGAGCTGACCTTCATGCCTTCATCCCTTCCTTGTTGGGGCAGGACCCTTCGGACTTTTCATTTTACTGCCAAAAATTTAATTAGATTTTTTTGAATCGTTTGGACCAAATTCCGGAAGTTGAGACGTCACCAAACAAATCGAAGAAGCGGTAAAGTATAAAGACCGACGTTGATTTTGTTGGTAGCAAAACCATAATTATACAACAATGAAGGGAACCAGTTCATCCACAAACTGGTTTGGGGACTGGTTACCATCAGACCCACGCCTGTAAGTCAATCAATGTCACGTATCGCGTCACGTACAGTGTGCGACAGGACGCACGTATGTCAGACACATTCTTTGGTGCGCTCGTTAAATTACAACGTGAACACAAATCTAATTAGATCGAATGGGAACAATGGAACAAAGACGTGAATCTTGGTATCGAAGGCGACAGAAACTGAACACATCTTTGTTTAGAAGTTAACACAAAAGTTAATAATTGTTTTAACTCCAGCACAGACGTCTGAGGTCGTGTTTCAGTTCCAGTCCGATTATAAACAGCACAGAGTTAATGCTTCATCCATTTCATCACTTAACTCGACCTCCTCACAAACTGAGTCATATTTCACGGGGGAGCAAAGTTTCTACGAGTGGAAGTTTAATCATTCATGGTCCCAAAGATTAAATTTCCCACATTTGGCTTCATGTCACCAAAAAACCCTCAAATTAAAGTATAGCATTGTTGGAACTCAGATTTCGCTGATGGAGAAACTTTGATGATGCAGTTTGCTGTTGTTGTAAACTTGATTTAACTTGTGTGATTTGAATTTTGAATATTTCCACAATAATCTGGCAGAAAGTCACAAAATACAGATTCAGTAACTCTGCAAATATGACAACATACAGTTTATATTCAAATCTCATCAACATAAAACCAGAGAGACATTTTTAAAGAGGTTTTTATACACGTTGCTGTAATTTAACATTTGAAAGTATAACAATATGTCTCCGCTTAGATAAAGTTCTCTACTTGCTTTACTCTGTATGAAAGTACCTTTTCTGTGTATCTAGATATATTCATTAGATAGAATGATGTATGTTTACTTGTAATACTTTATGGATCTGGGCCCCTGAGGGCCGCAACTTTGATCAATACACCAAAACGTCTATTTTTTACTTTACTATCCTACTTCTGAGTATTATTACGCGTCAGTTAGTTAAAGGTCTGTTGAGAGTCGGAGCTTCACTTCCTCCCTGTTCTCTTCCCGAGGTCAAGCTCGGGTCGAGAGCAAAAAAAAAAAATTGAAGGAACCAACAATTTAACAACGTTCAGCAGCGTCTCCTTTATGCATTGAAATATAAAAAAAAAGAAGAAGGTATTTGACTTCCCTCGACCTGAATCCTTCTCCGGCCCGTGTGCAGCAGAGAAAATCCTATATTGCTTTTGGAAGAATCCTCACGTTCCTCCCACATGGAGCCTCTGCACCTCCGCCCTCAGTTTGATTCACCTCACATGGAAAGAAAAAGGAGAAAAAACCTGGAGGTTTGGGGAGAAATGAAAAACCCCCAGCGCTGCTCACTCATCTAAGAAACATTAAATGTACGGTTTGTTTACCCGCATGTGCACTTATGAATCCCAGGGGTGCCACAACCTGTGTATAACTCACCCTTAGGGCCTCGGAGTATTTTTCACTATGAAATGAAATTTTATAGCACGCGAGATTAGCCGACACTAATGCAAGGTCAAAAATAATAGAATCAATAGGCAGGCTCGGCGATGTTAACATTTACAGAAAATAATGGGCTGAAAAGCGCTGTTGACAACAGAATGAAATGAGTCTCTGCAGAATTCTTATTGATGGCTTTTCATTATTTCTAATAATTTGACTTTCTTTTGTGTGCTGTTGCCGGGGGTCTGGCCCTCGCCGCGGTGCCACGGTTCATCCATGTGTGCGAAGGTGTCGCTCTGTGTGTGTGCATGTGTGTGTGTGTGCAGTTATATTTGTGCGAGTGTAAGCATGTGGACGTGCGTTTTGTGCTTCTGTGTGTAACCGCACATGTTTTATGGTCAATAAACTGCTATTTTCCTGCCAGAGTCGTCGGGTGGCTGATCAGATCTCTGGCTGTAATGCAGCGGCGGCAGTTTGGAAGATGAATCTCTGCCGATCGGACAAACTTTGTCGACTCGGGGCTCGTCTCGCGTTCAGGAACATCTCAAAAAAGCGCAAGAAACTTTTCCTTTTGTTGTTGCATCGACATCATCAAATGAAGTGTCCAAGATAAACCTAAATGAGAGGTTCTGTGTGACCCCCGTGTTTTACAGCCTCTCGGCCTGTTTGCGGTATCTGCAGCTAATTCAAGTGTGATTACAGGGGGGGGGTCTGCGATCCCTCTCCAATATAATCCCACTCCCTGCCATTGTCTTTCCCTCAGACTAATGAAAATAATGGTTATGAATGTTTTTGGTGCACTTTGATTGTCACATCAACTGTTTTTATTGCTGTCATTATGGTTTAACATCGCACTGTTAATTCTGTTAATTAAAAAGCTGATTGCTTTTGCTAGTCTGTGATCTCCATTTGGCGAGTCCATATGGTGGAGATTGCTCGTTGTAAATTTCAATGAAGCCTTATCACAGCGTCGCTTTGTATAATCAAGCCGCACAAATGCTCCGAGTGGCTCGAAAACCGCCGTCCTCCTCCTCCTCCTCCTCCTCCACCTCCTCCTCCTCCTCCTCCTCTTCCTCTTCCTCCTCCTCCACCTCCTCCTCCTCCTCCTCCCGCTCGTCCGCAACTTCTCTCAAAGTACCGTTTCTTTAAACTGCTTCCGTTTCGGAGACGACAAGGGTCGTTGTCTGCGGCACATTTAAACGCACTGGGCACAGAACGTGATATCTGGTTGCATTACAGCGTCCGTACAGAAGTGACCTCTCCAGTCATTTACTGAAAATGCAAACTGACAGAATCGAGATGGACACAACATAAAAAAAAAAAAAGAAAAGATGTGCGTTTTACAAACCAAGAGGCAGAAACACCTCAGACACAGTTTCATATAAAACGTAAAGTTACCTTTGTTTGCTTCTGTGAAAAGTCTCCTGATCGGCTCCTCTGTCTCCGAGTGAATCCCTGAAATAAACAGAATAGATTTGTTCTCATATGCATCAAAATATAAATATACAATATATAATAAGAAGAGCACAGGCACAGCGACAAATTGGCTGAGCAAGAAAAACCTGTAAATTCCAATCAAAAACATAAAGACGTGAGAGTTTGGCTGAACTGGGAATTAAAATGAAAGAGCTTTGTAAACTCAGTAAGATGTACGACTTGTGAATCCAAAGCCTCTTGATCGCCCCCTGGTGGCTGGCTGCAGTACACGTCATAAAACCTGCCTGATGTCAGACGGGACATGGACCAAACTGATCCGAACTAAAAAAACTAGTTCTTATGTTAGTTCTTATCGCACGGAAGATGTCAGCTTCCATATCCGGGTTATGTTGGTCTTATTTCTTTATAGTGGGAGGAAGTGGAGCTGTGTCGTCCATCTTTATTTACAGTCTATGTTGGTAATCGACATTTCATCTTCTCGTTTTAAGAAAGGCGTCTTAAACGTGAATCTTTTTATTGTGTATGGGACAGAAACTCAGCGAGTAGAACAGGTCGTGCACGACCCAGAAGGTCGGTAGTTCAATCCCCATCTCCTCCAGTCCACATGCCAAACTGTCCCAAACCCCCACACGTCTGTGCCGGCAGCGTGTGAATGACGGGATTTTATAAAAAACAAACCGCTGCGTGAATGTGTTTTTGCAAAATTCAAGAATCTAGAGCTGCAACTTTTTCTTGAAAACGTCGACTCGTCCCGTCCTCCTGGTTCTCGGGGCCGCGCTGCCACTCGTCCTCCTCTAATCTGACTGCATGCATCTCTTTTCTAAACAGAGCAGATCTCATGATTCACAGAGCGACGTGAAACACACCATTCCTGGTGAGCCACATAACTCATGTCATCGCAGGCCTTTGAATGCTTGACGAAGCTTTCGTTAAATAATGTTCTCATGCGTGTGGAATGCCAGTGTTTACAGAGGAGGACGCTGGTGGGGGGGTGGGGGGGGGGGGGAGGGCGGTGTCAGAGAGGGAGGGTGCACTCCCGGACACGTCTGCCCCCGTCAAGCGCGCTCGGGAGTGGACGTCTATCAGTTCAGAAGTCAGCCAACTCGCCGGAGTCGTCCATTGCTCGGCCTCATCCCCTCTGACGGGGCCCGGGCTCTGTCTCTTCTCCGCAGTATTTACAGCGCTGGAATCTGTTTATGTCACACAGATGTAAATGTTTATACCCGATGAACGCTGGCTGGAGTCTTTACAGTCCGAGAAAAAGATGTGCACAGTTTTTTGTTTTTTTTGGAAAGTGCGGAGATAGTCGAGGCTTAATTCATTGTCATCATTAGGAATGTGGGATCCGTCTCAGACGCTGGGTATTGGTCTTTAAAGCAGCGGTGCCAGGTTGACGTGTTTAATGGCGGCGGCGTGTTTGTAGTGTCCAGACCAGCAGCGTCCTTGTTGGGGCTCTCGTTTTTTTTTGCAAATGCAAGCTGATGTCGAATAAATTAGATGGATTATGGTTTGTTTTTGTTTTGCGTTTCACACGTGAATAACTTTCTTCAAAGATTTACTCTTCAAAAACTCAAATTCCGTTTTCTGGAATTTAAGTAATAACGACAAATTGAAGCGGGCCGGTGGCGTGCCGCGTGCTAACGGGACGCGGCGGCGTTGTTGCTAATTGATGTTGTGGCGAGGGAAGAGGGGCAGCAACACCCGGAGGCTCAGCTCTGCACGGTCTTACTTTGTTGAAGCCATTGTCCTGAGCTCTTTTCAGGAGGCGAGCGATTTGTCATTTAGGCGGCCGTTATTTTTAATGAGTCTGTTATCATTCATTTTAGGGCATTCCACCTTTCCCTGACACGGATAGTATTTCTTTTTAAATAGGACATAGGATTTATGTCCCCTGCTCCTCTCAGCCTCCCTTCCTCTCCCCCCCCTCCCTCCCCTGGCTGGGAGCTGTCAGCCGGACGACGGTTTGGGGAAGGGGCGGCGGTACCACCAGCCCCCCCCACCCCCACCCCCCCACCCTGCCAGCACACAGGGGCCACGGGGCTCAAACTGTAACCTGTGAAATCACAACAGAAAAGTGGGCTCATTATATGACCCTGCTCCTCTTTCTGTTCTTTAGTTGTTCAAGAAACTTACACACATATGAATATGATCAAGTTTTTTCTGTGTCACTAAAGATGAAGGTGCCTGATCCGCAAAGATGGACGACATGACAGCTTCCAAAAGGATCACCCCCTGGTGGCTGGCTGCAGTATAACCCACCCACACACCTTTATGGGACTTAAATAAAATACAAGAGAAAGAAAGAATACGTTCATGTGTTAACGTTTCTGATGAGTTTGGGTGAATAATACTCTGATCTCGATTCCCTACTGTTTAGGTCTGTGTTTTATGACAAATTAATAATTCAGTTTATCCGATTTTTACCAATATTATTAAAACCGGTTGTTGTGATGGAGGGATGAGACCTGAGAAGAACCCGTAACATGGATGAGGATTAGTCTCTTTAACTAGTTTATATAATACGTCATGGAACCACTTGATTTAGTTTTTTACCTCCGACAAGGAGGTTATGTTTTCATTTGTTTATTTATTTGACATCATGACACAGAAACCACTGAACAGATTTCCAGTAAACCTGGTGGGAGGAATGGGAGACGGGCCAAGAAAAGAGCCCTTTCAATTTAGCACAAAGAGGCAGATCCAGAGTTTATGTTTTTATTTCCTTTCTTTAGCATTAAGATATTTTCTTTTTTTTACATTTTCAGCAATTTGCCCCCAAAAAATATTGGTGCTTGTTCCCGAAGTGTTGATCGAGGTCGTGGATGTGAAGCTGGCAAGTGTAACGGCAGGTGAAAGAATGTGCACTTGGCATCTTGCTCATTCTCTCAGATGCTCACCCCCCCCCCCACACACACACACACACACACACACACACACACACACACACACACACACACCCCCACACACACACACACACACAGACACACACAGAGGACATTGGCTCAAAACTTCCTGCTACAACAGAAATGACCCGACAGGTTTTGCACAGCGAGACGTTTTCTGCTCTACTACACTTCTGGGCGGTTGGTATCAGGATGTCCACTCAGCGCCAACACGCCGCCTCAGCTCCTCGCCACATCATGTGCCGCCACCGCCACTGACTTCACGTGTGCAATTCCACACGTTAAAAAAAAACAACGTCCGACGATGCTAATACAGCGCGGGGCCCCGAGATGTGAAGGTGGGATAAAGTAACAGACGGTTTCACTGGATAGGTAAAGCGCCCTTCATTGAAAGTTACTGCCAGGCAGCCGGGGGTAATACATCACAGCTTTTGTGAGGACAATGCAACGAAGCCGAATACAAGTGCAGATGCATCATAGTTGCACAGTGAGCATTTTGTTGCAAATAATGTTGTCATCAATTTTCATCTTTTGTTTAAACATATTAGTCTTTTGGACAAGATAGGTCATATTTCAGCAGGTTGATAAATCCTCTTTCCCCTCTCCTCTTCACAGAACGTGCACTTAATTAATTACACAACCTTTAATTGGACAGATTATTCCTAATGGTGGTACAGTGCTAAATGTACAAACTCTGAGAGGGCTCACAAGTAATTATTTTAATGCCACTTTCTGGGCTCGCTGTAATCAGTATATTTCAAATAATTAGTATTTTTCATAGGGTAAGATACAGATACTCTAAAATAGACAAATTACATTTACATCCGTGTGTTGGGAGTTCCTGCAGCTGATCCCTCACCGTCCATGTGCTGAGGCCGTACAGTGCAGAGGGGTGTATGATCACCCCTTGATATTTTACGATATCTGGCAGTATTACCTCCTGTTTAATTACCTCAGTAATGTGCATTGATGTACATGATGGATTTTTACGGAAGCCCACTTCTTAACTATCGGATGCGGTGACATGAATGATCATCACTGCCGCAGTGGTCTTAGGAGATAAATTAATAATTGTGATGGAGGAAGCAGAATACAATTAGCAAATGTGTCCGCAGTTAACTGAAGGAGGCGAACATGAGCACAAACATGCTCACACGCCGCCGCGTCGCTTACATCCTCACTTTTCATTTGTTTATAAGGGTTAAAATAAATAAAGCTTTGAATTGTTGACTTGGGGAATTCAGGCAAAAGAAGCTCCCGCATATTAGTTCAAGCAAACAACTAATCTGTGCATGTTTTGGTGCAAATAGGCGTCAACTTTGCTCCGGATTCGCCCGGCGTCCACGCCGCTCTGGAGTTTTAGAGACGCTAACACGTGGAGGAAGAGACGACGCTGGCCTCGTTTTAGTTTGAAAACTCAAGGGCAGCGTTTTAGTCTGGAGGGACAGAAACAGAGAACCGCGTGCTGACGCAGCTGATTCGTCAGGCTCCTATCACATGACCCACTTCCAGCAGAAAACAACCTCGGCTGCCGGTGTACAACACGACGTGGATAATCAATCACAAGCGTCTCATTTGCAGCCTCTCTCTCTCTCTCTCTCTCTCTCTCTCTCTCTCTCTCTCTCTCTCTCTCTCTGCACGTGATCTGGGAATTAAAACTGCGTACTGAGCCAAAACGCTTGTGAGCGGAGACGGGTCTAAACAACAGAAAACATAGACGTATGGACGGAGCCTTAATTTGACTGCAACGCGCCGTCCCTCTCCGAGGAGGTGGAACAATTTAGAGCGGGAGGAAGGTGGAATGATGGCCCAGTAAAAACTTCACAGCTTGACTCGGAGATAAGAGGCGAGCGCGGGGTTGAAGTAATGGCGGAGGCCCGGGTCTGAGGGTGCCCAGGCCTCAAAGTCATATAATTCAGTGCATGTATGCCAGACCTGCACTCATTACCATGACTGATCATACTGTCTGCCGGTATCCTGCCCGCCTGGCACCCGGGACCTGCAGGTGGTACTTTATCTAACGTCCGTGTCGATTTCTCACGGAAGATTTTTCCCTCTGCTAAGCCGTCTGAAAATCACATCTTGGCAAAGAACAAAGAGCAAAAAAAAAAACCCAATGTGCTCAAATGAATAGTTGAACAACTGCGTACAGCTTCTGTTTGTCAGAAAAACAACAACACAATGCAGCTGCACTGAGGTAAATCAATTTGTTTTTATTGTTGGACTATTCTTTCTCAGTGGTCGTGGACAATGTAATACAGCAAAATGCCTTTCGTGCATTTTTCATGTCTGTTTTCGTCGCGAGCGGCCAAATTCCACGCCGCCGCTCCGCCATGACAAAGCCTGATTTCATATATCCAGGCGCTCAAAACGACCAAAAATCATGCGTCACCGACCATCATTCTTCCCTCTCCGGCATCCATAGATTTTTTTCTTTTTTGTTGTTTTCCCCCTCATTCTCCCCCCCTCTGTCTCTTGTCCTTCTCTTTTATTGCTTTGTACAGCAAAGCACCATTACTGATCCTTTCCAAAGCACAAACTAAAAATCTATCCCGTTGTCATTTGCTGCACCGTGCCATCTATCATCAGGGGTGCTTGGCAGCGTCTCCCTACGAGAGAGGAGGTGCTGGAACAGGAGGCAGAGTCAAGGACTTTCACGCGCAACAAAAAAACTTGTCACAATTATTTATGGCTCTTGCTGGGACACATAATAGGACACATCAAACTGCTGTTTTTTTTGTGTGATGAGCACCCTCACATCGCTGGCTCCCTTGTCGAAGTGGGTCACAGGCATCTCTTGCCTTACACATACAATTTCCAAGACAATGGCGGAGCACTTGGGGAAGTGACAGTGACAAATACTGGAGCCCCCACGGAAAGCTGGGCAGGCTGTTACATGAGTGATTGCGCCAATAATCATGCGGAGTTGTCACGTGTCTGTGGAGCAGGAGGGAGATGGGCAGCAGGGGTGGCAGGAGGGGGTGGGGGGGGGGGGAGATGGAGCAAGAGAGGAGAGAGAGAGGGAGAGAGAGAGGGAGGTGGGGGAGTGTGTGTGAGGAAGACAGGGAGGAGCTGGGGGAGCAGCAGGCCTGTGTAGAGAAGTGGCTAACAGGTCCTGGCAAATCATTTTTTATTTCCTTATCATCCATCTCCCACTTCCTCCCCTCAGATGAGTTGCTGCTAAATGACTGTCACTTTGGACGGTGCTGTGATATGTTCTGCTGTAGCGCCCGTAATTGGGAAGGGGTCACCGGTGCCTGTTTCTCGCCGTGACCTTTCTTAAACTCGGCCGCCCAGGGAATTGGGCAGAGCCTCAGATTAAATTACTTCTCCAGCGCCTCGGCCCTTCACCTTAAGTGCTGCCACTTGGCTCCAGTTCATGGGAAAGAAGCCCCTCGTTCTCGCTTCAGCGCTTCAGGCACCGAACGCAGACTTTTTGCCCGGTTTGCCAGCCGGAGCTAACGGGGGAGAGAGCGGCGACCTGTGCTGCAGATGTGTGGCGAGAAAACGTTCTCTCTATATATTGCACCTGCAGATACATCAAGATAAGATTAGAGTAAGACAGGATTTACACCAACATTAGAAGGTGTACGCAGGTTTTGAAACTTGAGTAAATCCACTAATTAACTCCTTTATGATGCAAGTATTGGACTTTCTGTTTTTTCAGCTCGCTGTGTTGCCAAATTAACGCGTTCACCCGGGTTACACGTCTCCATCATTGCCGCTCAGAGCCGATATAAACCCGTGTCTGCTGCAGAGTCATTTGACCCGGGGCCTGAACGCCGATTGTTTCCCTACTGCAGACACAAGCCAGATGTTAGTGGGTGTCCCTGGGTTGTTTTGACCGGTGGGAAATAAGGTTTAAGATAAACAGTCCCTTCATATCATGGATCCCTGATATCTGCAGCAAAAACTGCAGTAAACCCTCCGTACCTTTGTCCAGATGATGTAGGACGTAGCGTAATGTGCAGGCTAAAGTCGTTTCTTTGTTTCTGGTGTTAGTGTCTGCTGTTGGTAAACAACAACAAAGAGTTAAGTGTGAAATCATCATCTCGCTGTCAACAACAAACCCCCCCCACCCACCACCACCACCACCACCACCACCACCTCCTCTCTCCCGTCACCACTTAAAAAATGGCACATTGACCTGACACAGCAATGTGAGGAGAGAGGCAGCTATTCACTGCTCTGTTAGATATGATATAATGAGACGCCACCGCTCTGAAAGACTGACAGAAGAAAAAACACCGCCCAATTGTTCTCCAAACATTGTGGGGACGTCTAAATAAAAATGTCACATTTTGGCTCGCTATCATGCAAATTAATGGCATATCTGGCTGTAAAATAGACATTACGTGAAATCAAATCATCTCTGAAGACATAAAAATGCTCTGATCAAGTGCTTCGTCCTCCCCTTTGAGAGCCTTCAGCGGCTCGACTACCTCCTCAATTACTTTGGGTGTCAACAGACAGCTATCTGCAATGAGGGCATGTTTTCCCACATAATGACAACTGATAGCTGGTGTCAGACAGGTTATGCTTTTCAATTTGTGTCTGGCAATAATAACAATTACAGCTCATGCAAGTCCTCATTACCTTACAGTGCGAATTCATTTCGCCGCGCATATTTCCCAAAACACTCATCCACACGCCCGTCATCCCAGACAGGCAGCGGGTGGGACGACAGAGGAGGGAGGACAAAAAAAAAAAAAACACAACTCGATGGTAAACTTTGTTCTAGTTGACCTTTGACCTTTCGAGGAGACTCGGTCCGGCCTCTGATTTGCTTTGGCTACTTGGGAAATTGTTCCTGAGTCAGAGTTTGTAACATTGAGGCCTTGATTTAGCTCTTTTCACCAAGATAAGATAAGATGATGCTCAAGTCATCCCACAAAGGGGAAATTTGCGATATTAGCAGCAAGAGATACTCATAAGAATACAGAATATACTGCATAGTGTCATGTACAGAGATCGACAGCAACATTCTCAGGCTCTATGCAATACGTCTAAAACAGGTGGTGTGACTTAGATTTAGATTCAGAGCTGTTTAATCTACACATACAGACAGATATGTACATTCATGCATCCATTATCTATCCTGCTTGAGGGTCGCCCTCTGGGAGCAGGAGCTAATCCCAGCAGACAGTGGGCGAGCGGCGAGGTTCACCCTATAAACAATTATCTTATTAATGCATTAACGCAAAACAAATATACTGAACCATCCCTACATGGAAGAAATTCCAGTTTTCTGCTGATGGTCTTTTCAGGGAGAAGCAGGACGGATGTGTTCTACTGAGGATTCTTTACGTGGTTCGTCTCCGTTGCTTTTCACCATAAAAGTGAAAATGTTGAACTGAACCTAGAATTATTTTTGGTAAGAAATTGCATCACCTTCATGTTTCTTTCAACTCATTAAAATAAATATAAAAAACAAAAATCTGGGGTAACAACTGAATTCGATCAGAGGATTATTCCACTGAGCATATCGAGAAAAACTCTTTATCTTCCTATGTTTCGTTACGTTTAAACTTTGTCTCCATCTCGCGCTGCAGGAGAAATAAAACTCTGACTGGTGGATTCTTGCTCCACAAACTCTTGACTCCTCAACCTTTTGGTTCCCCCCCCCCCGATGGGAAACGCTGCCAGCTCTCCCTTAATACATGAAAACACGACGTTGTGCAGCGGCTGCACGGCTCTAAAAGAGGGTCGTTATAGCAACAGCACATCCGTAAACAGTAAGAGACGGTGGAGTTGAGGGTCATTGCTTCTGTCACTGAGCTGCAGCCTCTCATTTTCTCTGCCTGGCATCTCGCCCTATAAGTCGCTGCCCTCAGTCTGGAGACCGGCTTGGCAAATACAACGAAGACAGACGTGTCCCGGGCTCCGTTCAGCGCTCCGCGGTACAAGTGCCCACCTACTCTGAGGAGCTTGTGTTCATTCTGTGACATGAGGGTATTGACGCGAGGGTATTGTCCGTCTGACAGATATTTCCCCCCCCCAAAAAATGTTCTTCCAGGAGAAACACTTCCCCGTTCATCGAGTTTCTATCCTTCCATCTGTATCTCTAACCTCTCCGACGCGCGGCTGCATGAAAACTTCCATTTCACTAAAACTTCCACTCCTCGAAACAGTGCGTTTAACTGGAGTCACAAAAGAGCAGCAGGAAGATGTGGACGGAACTCAGCGGAGAACCGTTAAGAACGGATCAGAATCTGAAGAACTTTATATCAATACATTGAGATGTGCCTGATATCATGGATGTGGATCAGGACGTCTCTCTTTACTCCAAACATCCAGCTTTCAGCTTTGTGCAGCAGCAAGTTCGAGTGTTAACATCATGACATTTGGCTTTAAACACAAAGTTCACCTGAAGTTGATTGGAATGTCTTTAGTTTGCTTCTTTTGTATTTGTTTGAACGCTCAAGATGAAAAGTGACCAAAGGTTTATACAATTCAAACTGACGAGGACATAAATATGTTTATTATATAACATAAATCCTCATCGTGGCAATAAACTATGTATAAAAATGACGACATAAAGATATATATAGATAAAGATGGACGACATTCCTCTACTTCCCCTGATATACAAAATAAAATACATAAGCTTGCACAATCATGTTTAACCACATTTGTTTAGCCTCAAACTACTAATTAAAACTAGATTTATACAAAAATAAACACTTGCATGATAAGAACAACCAAAAGTGACCATCCTATTACTTGCTAACATGGAGGAGACGGGGTTTATGACCTATGCTGCAGCGGCGGGGGGGGGGGGGGGGGGGGGGTCACCGGGGGGGTTAAGATGACTTGGCTTCACTTTTGGGACGTCTCCTGCAAAAGCACACATTCTTCAAAATCCTCCAGAACATCTTCTTCTTGTTTTTGGCGAAGTTAATCTGATATGATTAGGATTTATTTTTAAAAAATCAGCGGTAAACGCTTCAAGTGGTCAGCCACGAGTGGCGTTCGGGGGATTTAACACATTCCGCCAACGTCTTCTCCTAATTCCGGGCGACATCTTCCAGCGGAGGGATCCCATCGCACTGGCACCCGTGTGTGTCTGCTCCTTTTAAATACCATCCATGTGTGGCCAGAGCCGCACTTGACAATGACGCAGAGTGATGCCTCCTCAAAAGCAGAGGAGGAGGGGGGGGGGAGAGAGAGCAGAGATCCGTGATGAATCACGTCCCATGGAGGGAAAACGTGTTAAATAGTACTTGGACACTGCAGCATGATAATTTTCTATCACAGCAGCCTATAAGTATCTGACAAGCCCTATGCTGACTCGGCAGTCCGTTACAAAATGGCAGGCGTGGCCTTTTATCTCGGTACATGTTTCACGGCAATTGGACAATCAGCCACTGCAGTGAAAATCCATAGTATCGATCGGCCTGTATCTTCTCTATAATTCTCCAGAAGGAAATCCCTGATGACAAATTATATCTGCACCAGTTTTTGATTGGTGCTTTGATGTAAGCGATCTCCAAG
>NC_047157.1:25463713-25506213 GCF_009819705.1 Hippoglossus hippoglossus
AAATGTCACTGATTCAGTGGAGGATGTCACCTCAGGATCGCTCGGCTGTGTGATAAGCCTGACACATCAGCTCGGGGTGGAAAGTGGCGTGGCGCCACTCGCTCGCTCTCCCTTCCTGTCAGGGCAGACGGATGACAACGACCACCGCCGCTGCAGGTCCGGTGGGACCCAGGTAAAAATGAACACAATTAAAAAATGGATGAGTTGCAATCTGTGGAGAAAAGTCAATGTGTGAGGTTTCGGGTGGTTAGCGACTGAGTGGTGGCAGAAAAATAAAATCGTTAATTTCAAGTGAGGGTTGTCAGTCTGGATTTGATAGAAACACTCTGAGGTGCAGAAAGTTGTATTTGTTTTTTTTATTCCATATCTGAGCACTTGTGTTTATTTGCGAACAGTGAACACAACTCAGCTCGTCGAACCAGACACTGAACAATACGCGACTGTTTCACATTCACACTGACATACATCACTTTCACTTCCAGCACATCAGACTCTCCTCCAGATTCCAGCGATAATGGGAACAAAGCTCCGTCATTTTCCAGAGATAATGTAATTGCCATAGGGAGTGAAGCCATAAAGTTGGCAATAAAGGTTTTAATTTTACTGCCTTCTTCTTCCAGAGTTTGACCCTCTGTGATGCCCACATTCCCTCACGCCCCGAGGTGGCGGCTCGGAGACTCCTCTCACTATTTGTTCAAGATCAAATGTCGGCCCAACAACAAGACGCACCGGCGGCTGCTTTGCCGTAACAAACACAAACGGGCCCATCGACTACAGGGGATCGTCTCCTTTCCCATTGCCAGTAGAGGAGTGTCAGGAAGTAACTGTTGGTGTGTTACAGTCCTGGGCCAGTAGAGGGACCAGGCACTCGTTGATCTGATAGTTGATGTACGAAGAGATCACAAGAAATCTGCAGAACGCTCTGGAAACTGGGGAAGTTCTCTCACCTCGCCGTCTCGCCCAGTGATGTTGTTCCCAAGTACACAAACATTAACGGCTACTCGCCAACGCCAGAGGAGTTCAACGCACGTCATGACGTTGAGCTGGGAAAAGGAACAGCATCAGCATCTGTAGACGAAGAAGAAATGGGCACGTTGACCCGGGTGTGACGTTTCCCTCCCAGCTGATCGGAGCCTGAGTCGATTGTTCCCATTCCCAGATGCTGGGAACAGTGGAAGGGGGGGGGGGGTTCACCATTCCCCTTTTTATCACAGAGGCTGATCTCCAGAGAGTTTCTGGTCAGGTTGTGTGGTCGAAACAAGAGTCACACCGGAGAGAAAACAGCAATCACCAGAGTGGTGCTTTACACTGACCCAAAGCTCGACCTGCTGTCAACCCCCCCGCTCCGTTCTGACGCTCCCTTTTGGCTGATTTTGACTGATTGGTTTTGTTTCGCCTCACCGTTTGTTGTTCCTCTGCCCCCCCCCCCGTCCTTCCTCCTCCTCACTGCTCGGCGGCAGGTATCATATCTCATATTGTATCCCAAAGACTTTGATTGTGATCCTGTTGCTTTTTACTGAAGGAAAAATACCAGGAGCTGACAGGAGACAAAGCACCATCCACCCACAGGATCCCGGGTAACTAATAGCCCAGGTCAAAGTCTGTCCTTATATTTATAATCCTCAACAGCATGAAATATGAAGGGGTAGATTGAGATGCATAACTTCACCCCCGGTTTTTGAAGCAGGAAGCCCTCAGACACCAAAAATGATGAAATGCTTTGGCAGAGAGGTAAACTATTAATAGACTCCTCCACCTGAAACTGTCACTGTGATCCCGACTCTCCAGCCCAGCATCCACACCAGCAGCACCTTCCAGGGGCCGGCGAGGGGCTGCTGAGGAGGACGAGCTGCTGAGGAGGACGAGCACATATGCTGAGGTGCGCACGGCACCTGGCAGCACAGAAGGAACGGCGGCGCCCAGAGACCGGCGTGCTTTATAATTGATAGTAGCTCGTGTGTGCGTCAGTAATTTGATGACGTGATGGCGAAGCGCGGGCGTCCAGATATTTCACATTGGGGCCGATCCGGGGGTCGTATAACTGCAAAGCTGCTGCGAAAAAAAAGCCCAAAGTGTCGTCGAGTCAAACAGCGGATGATAGTAAAAACCGGCACGCGTACATTTTTCACGACCAACTAATTAGCCATTTCCCCCAAGAAGCACAATAAGAGCTCATGTGTGTGTCACCGCCGTCTGCTGTGCATCATGAATAAAACGCTCATTTTAAATATTTTGGGGACAACTTTTCGGGATGTAAATCAGCCGGCAGTAAAGTTATGTCAGAGGGAAAAGTCACTGCTGGTAGCAACCGCACCGCACAAATGATCATTTATTACCCAACACTATTTTTAAGGGGGGAAATGGCAGCCTCCCTTTGTCAAATCTAACAAGGGAATAGCTTTCAGGTGCTTATACCACTATAACTCATCCCAGTGACCTTTTGAGCAGGAATTAGGGCACTTTCATCCTTGCTCAGGTGCTTGTTGGGAGTCCATTAGCATTTTTAAAAAGTGCTACGGCGAGTAAAGAAACACAGAGAATCGTTCATTAACGGACCCGGTGAACTTTAGCATGTTCGGTAAATTAGGATAAAGAATGATCGCAGAGCGGCTGCGGACTTCACATTACGGAGTTACGATCTACGGAGTGAAGCCGAGATCACGCCGCTCGACTTTCAAAACCGGTCGCTGATGAGCTTTTACAGACAAAAAGGCCCCGGATCGGCAGTTGTGTGAACTCCTCGAAGACGTGATTTCACCAGGATCACAACTTCCTTTGCACCTTATTTATTTAATCTCTCTTTCTGTTGTATTTTAACTGTGCTGGACTTCCACAGCATCTTGCGTATGTTCTTTTTTGTGTATTTTTACCTCGTATTATATTGTATTTTGATATTTTGCACGTGGCTGCTGCTGTGACAATTGAATTTCCCTCCGGGGGTTGATAAAGTTATCTATCTATCTATCTATCTATCTATCAGGCTCGGGTCGGTTCAGACAGATAATAACCGACACCCTGCGGGGTTCGGTTAGTTTTTCTTGCGCTCAGGTCCGGTTCAGACACAAAGATTTGCCCCGTTGCCGCTCTATATTCCATCACCTCCTCCAGTTTGATGCGTCAATCTGATTCACTGTTTGTCTCTTCTCGCATGTTTTCGTGATTAAACGTAGTTTGGTAATGAGTTGGTTCCTCCTGGTGAAACATGTTGTGTAGTATGAACCCACAACGGCTGCCAGACCCCCCCGATCACATTGTTTCTTATTTTCTAACTCTGCTCCTCTTTCTGCAAAAGTACCTCATACTGGAGCTAAAATCCATGACAACTTCAAGCGCACGTAGAATTCACAAGTTCATATTTCCTTGCTTGAAACTGTTCAGTTCTGCCTTTATCATTATTCTGCAATTCAACATGCTCCTTCTTCAGGGAAATTACATCCAACCACCTAATCCCAGTTGTGGCGAGTGCTATTCCACGCTAGCAGACCAAATTAAACATCTCGGCGAGATTGCCGAGAGAGACAGGACGTACAGTCGTCTAACCCATTCTCTATTTTTGAAGCCTCTAAATAATTCATAGATAAAACAAAACACAACAAATACCTTGAGACGTGTGCTACCCAGTAAGTTAATCCCACAAAATGAAATAGAACTTTATCTTGCAGCTCAAATTGAAGCAATACCGTGATATTAAAGTGTGAAAGAGGAACACAAACACTGCAACAAATTACAAAATGCCAGGGGGACCGGCAACAGTATTACAGAGGACGGACGAATACCATTTCATTTTGCAAGCGCGGGACATGCACTTCATCGTTATTGTCAATAAATTGCAACATGCAAGCTAGTTAGAGTCATCAGGGCCGGCGTCATGTGTGAAATCGTGATCTAGTGCAGCTGCAGGATTGTGCACAGTCAGAAAATATCTCACAAGACGAGAGGAAACGCTGATTATAATAAAGAAAAGATGATATCAACAGATGAATCCTAATGTGAGAGAGTGCGAGGAGATGCCTGCCGCTCGTTTTGTGTTTCCCTTTCGATCAAAAGCTTTAATCTACAAAACAAAGCGGGGATATCTGAGTGCAAATATCATCTTTACGTGGCCATTACTTATTAATCTTTATGTTCATTGCGGGGGGGCCACTCGTGTCACCTCCATGTCCTCTGAAAGCAAAACGGCCCGACACGGGGATATATTGAATTACACGTTCCTCTCTTTACTGGAAAAGCAGGTTCCTGAAGACACCGGGGGAAAGGTGATATTTACAGTGGCCTGCAGCTGCGTGATGATGTGACCTGCACATCACCCTCCGCTCAGGTGGGAGAGCGGCGCAGAGTTCAGGGAACGAGACCGAGCCACAGGAGGAGGAGGACGCTCACGGCTACAGATTCTACCCCCCCCCCCAACTTTAAAAAAAAACTAGGTGTCGGTTGAAGCAACGTCTTTCTTTTCAAACATGTGGTCCGTGGTGTTATCAGACAACTTCCTGTTAATGCTGTCGTGCTGGAATTGGTTGTAATTCACGTGCGCTGCGTTGAACTCTCCGATTGAGAGCGTGCAGACTTTGGAAAACACGAAGATGTCAAGGGAAGCTTTTGGTGATGAGGGCCAAGTCGGTGTCAATGTGCTGTAAAAACCAACGTGTGACAGACGAACTCCAGAGGAAGGCCGGACCCGAGGTCATGTCTGAGAGCAGCTCCAGGGGGCAGTGATGCAAAAATGACTCAAATCATTATTTACACCTACTTCTAGACAAAAAGACGTGGATACTATAGTAATGATTATATAGTGTTAGAGTTTATTTCATTCGTTTTAGTGTAAAACTGTTTTTACAAAACAATGCAAATATTCACGAATGAATAAGGAGCAAGTCTTGAGTAAACTCTCTTCTTTCATATAAATAACGTGAATAGAGACGGCAGCTTTTATTATTTTCTTTGTTTTCGCAAATCACAAACCTAATTAATCAACATCACGTTACTCAACAAGTAACATCTTAACATTGACTGATATTAGATGTGAATGAAAGTCCCTTTGTTTTTCTAACGGGGGGGGGGGATAATGCTGATTGGTCAGTTTTTGCTCAGCAAGGATTGACATTTAAATCTTTGACCACCTCGCTAGCGCCCCCTACACAGAGAGTGGAACTTCTCCCTATGTGAGAAACGTCCCCGCCGTCATTTTTCATTTCTTGATGTTCCTGTCGACAGGCCGTTCTCATGGTCGACACTCTGACGTGTCACAGTAGGAGAAGCACTGGAGTAAAGCGTAAAATTAATGACAGCTGAATTACATGTAGCCGCTTCAGTTTTCGGGGGTTCTGGCGTCGCACGTTGCGCACGCCGCTGTCACACTGTCACGCCGCACCGGGGGGGAACTTAAATAGAACGGAGCCACTGTTCGTGTTATTAGTAACACGTGTGCTTTTTCCTGCTATGACAAGTCAAAATGTCTGCGGTGGAAAAAAGGCTTATTAAATTTCAGACCAGGCCATTTTCTTTTGTTTGTCAGTTTTCTCCATGGCGACGATCACCGAGCCGCTGCTGTGAGGAAACTCTTTCCAGGAAGGAAACAACTAATTCGGGAAACAAACCAGACTCAGAAACATGTGATGGAATTATAGACGAGGTGTTATGGAAACAAAGATGATGAATAATAACTTCAATTTGTCACTTATTTTGAATTAATATATCAATATCCAGTGGAATCTGTGTAGTATCAAGTTACAAGCAGGTCAATGATGTAAAAAGACGCAATTAGAGCCAGAATTATTAATTGATTAATTGATTGGTTGCTTGACAGTTAACTGCTTTTATAATAAATAAAGTGTCGGTCATGTTTGTGGTCATCTTGCATCAGTGAACTGAAAAATCACTTTGACGATGTCACTCTGGGAAACTGAGGCGATGATCCTCTGACACCAAACAATGAATTGATCAATCAAGAATAATCTACAGCTCCAGACTTTTAAAAGGAAATCTTTGCTGGAGTTTATGATTAACAGCACATGGATCAATGTTCAATGTCACATTCAAAAATATCTTAAAATTCACATTTCACCTAATTAACGAAGCTCATTATTTACATTTAAAAACACCACATTCATTAAAAAAATAATACCCACTGCTTTCTGAGCTGGTGTTTTTCACTGTAATTCAAATCACTACATGCATCAGATAAATGAAAGTTTATCTCTTAAGCAGGACACGCTGCATCTTCCTGCTGAATATGACCTCTGCTGCGTGATTTAATTACTGCACGATGATATGTGACTGTCGAAGGAAAACACTTAGAGGCAGAGACGGAGCGGCGCACAAACAAGAAGGCTTTATGGTTAATAAAGTGTTTTGATCATGGTGTATGGGAGTGTGGGGTGCTGGGGGGGGTGGGGGGGGGAGAGGAACAGCTGCAGATGAAACAACTGGAACACATGGTGGAAGCCAGAAGCTCCGCACACCTGTTCCCTTCCTGCCGAACAGCCTCTCGCAGTGCGGCGTCTCTGGAGCACGACACGACTTCCACCGCCGCACGTTTCTCCCATTCGAGCAGCACGAGGACGGAGAACAGACATTTGTCCCTTTTAGGGCCCAATGGCAATGGTGATAAATGAAAGCAGGACTCCTTTCCCCCCGCGCTGCCGGAAGATCTTAATGCATTTTCCCCTGGCCTGCGTGGAGGGGAGGCGCTCCGCAGGGAGGGGCGGGGAGGATAAGTAACTATAGGAGGTGGTAATGGTGTTGGTATCGGCTGGTGTTGTTTGCCCTCGCCGTATTGAAGCGATGGTCCCCGAGGAGCCCGGCGCAGGGAGCCGGGTTTGTCAACCTTGTCTGAGGGACTTAATATGAAAACAACACTAATGAGAACCATTTCCATTGCTCTGTTTATTTTCAGAGATGCATTGAGCGGGGCGTGCGCACGGCTCAGTGATCGCACGTTGCATTGCATTCATTATGGGGCCCTGGATGGGCTACTGATACATTACACACAAACACACTTATAATTGCATTTTTCCTTCATTGTTCAGCGCTACTCTTAATGCTGCGCCGGAGCAAAACAGGCTCCATCTGACCAAGCACGGTGATAAGGTTACGCTTCCGACTGCTTTTTAAAAAAAATTCTGACTAAAAGCTAAAAAAATTACACTTAATAAGGATTTCCTCCGACAGGCGCACAAACACTGGGTATCCGCACCCCACAATGCACTGGGGGAAGAAGAGATACTCCTCTTCATCAATAAATGACAAGCTCCAGTGGACAAGTATCATTTCCTCGAGCTAAAATGAATCCTCCCATGTCCATCTATTCACTCACAGACGTGCCATTTTTGAAAATCCCTCTAAAGTGACATTACTCCAGAGATTGAAACCACTATTTCATTGAGCAGAAAATTGCTATTGAATTTGGAGCTGAATAATTGGAAGCCATGTTCCAATGCAACCCGGTGAAAAGGCAGAGTTATGTTTTACTGTCACATTCAAACCAATGACATTCTGAAGCTGAGCGGCACAAATGGTATGGGTATTGTTGGATGGGACATTGCTCTCCTTTGTATATGAGCCATATCAAGCGCGGGGCTGGGGAGGCAATTTGGAAGAGGATGCAATTCACTTTGATTTGATAGAAGGGCCATGAATGGAATATAAAAATATATATATATATATATATATATTTATATGTATCAGCATTTTGAAGAAAAGATAGAAGCATTCGGCTGTTACGTTTGTTGTATCTGTCAAACGTTGGACTGTGCGCTGGTTTCAGAACGGATTGGCTGTGTTGGAATTAAGAAGGAGGATAAATTCAAGTATTTTTTGGCGGGGGGGGGGGGGGGGGGGGGGGGGAGTGACGGGATCTGCAAAATGTGCAAGTGAGGAAATTATGAATATTTATTGTTGTGCACACAAACTGGGATGTTTACATGCATCCACTCTGAGAGCCGGACGACGTCGCTCCTGAATCTCCTGCAGGCCTCTTCAACAGAAGAATAACAGCTGCTCTTTATCGGCTGCTGGATTTCTTCAGTTGAGGTTGGTGGCGCTGCCCCCCCCCCTCTCTCTCCCCCCCCCCCTCTCCCTGCCCCTCCCTTCATCCAGTGATCGTTTTGTGAACCCGTTAGCCTGTCATTGGTTTAGAGACTCCAAATGACCCTGTGTTTCTGCAGAAGACTCATTCATCCCCTCCCTTTCCCTCCCCAGGCCACTGGCAATACTGATGACCACCAGAAAGACACACACACACACACACACACACACACACACACACACCTCTTGCAGACACACATTAGCACATGCACGCACACACACGCTGATGGCTGGTGTGGTTTGCTGGTGTAATGTGCTTTGTTGTGTGGAGGTATCAATCAGAGGGGAGCAGATTATTAGAGTGTCTGAAAGAGATCAAACAATGTTGCCGTCTGCACCCACACATGGCTGATTTACAGGCAGGCTGATAAAGTACTGCAGCTCTCTGTCAGGGGCTACATGACGGCTCGCCGCGCTCTTAGGATAAATTATTACAGAGGCCCGCGGTAATGTCTCTCCACCTAGCAACCAGCCGCCCCAGCCGCTGCCAGGGGAGCCCTGCCTCGTCTGCCATAATGGCACTGTGTCCAGGGTCAGCAGTTACTGTATCGTAGCAGGGTGGGAGGGATACACACCCACACCCACACACACGCACACACACACGCTTGGATGCATGCGCGTGCACGCTCGCACACCGTTTCTCGTTTGTCTCCACACCTGCCATTGGAAGCAATGCCAAAAGACACTCGGGGATGGCTGCAGGAGGACGGAGTGGACACAGGGGAGGCGCTGATGTCTCGCTGCAATTTTGCAGTAGAGCAACATTTTGAGAAACCGACCAACGACGCCCCCCCCCCAAACAAGAGGGGGGAGCCGCCATTATTAAAAAAATAAAGCTCGGCAAAAACCTTACAGAAGGCCGTTTGTATCACTAACTCTGGCAGCCGGGCGATTGGCCGAGAGGCGATTTCGCAGACGCGTTATTTCATTCCGAGTCGTCTCCGTCCTCACGTCAGCATGGCGGCCTGCACAGAAACAACGGCTTCCTGACGGCCGACTCCCTCAGAGCGACATTTTTATATTTCTAAAGACAAAACGCGACTATACTTGATCCACTCTCCAAAACAATAGCGCGCATTTGAAGCCGAGCTCTGGCGGCCGGGCGACAGAGACAGAGATATGGATAGATAGGCAGGAATCAAAATGAATAAGTCACCACACAGAAGAAAAAAAAGGGATTTCACTTACAGATGACACATGACTATTTTATATCCTGCTGGAGTTCCAGGGCCTTTTATTTACTCAAGATGGCATTTTCCCTCCGCACACGGATGCAAGGTCAGAGACAGAGGAATTCTCCCCAGAAATTGGCAGAGAAGACGCGGGGCTGCGAGGAGCGGCTGGAAAAAACCTATACCGAGATGCTAAAAGATAGATGCTGTCGATTGAGTGTAATGAATATTTTACTGAGACTTTCTCCATTAGAGCTTTTCCAACACTATCTTTTCTTTGCAAAAAAAAAAAAAAAAGAAAAGAAAGAGGGAATATAAGAAGTAAAGAAACAAAAACAACGGCTCGGAAGTCGTCTGCCATTTTAGCAGTGACTGGCGATCGCCTTCTCCCCGCCCCGCCGCCCCCCCCCCCCTCTCCTGTGTTATCTCGCTCAAAGCAGTGCCATCCCTCCATTGTAATAACGCCGCTTCCCAGCAGCCCTTGGAATGACCTTTCTTTAATTAACTGCATCTTGATGAGCAGATCTACATAGAATGTGAAGGTTAATTAATGAAGTATCACTGCTTGGTCTTAAAACCATCACCTAGCGAATGACAGCCAGCCCACCACTCTCAATTTTACCCCCCGATCTCATTAGCAGTGGCAGACCAATGGACAGCTCGGCTCTGGCCAGTGCATCTCAAGTAAATTGTATCAAAGACAGGCCCTTTGATTTCCTTCGTATGGCCACGTTGGACCATATTCTGACTCCACACTTTGAATAATATATGAGAAACGCTCACAAACACACACACGCACACACACACACACACAAACACACGCACGCACGCACACACACACACACGCACACATTCTTGCATCACGTAATGTGTTCGTGTTTTTCTCTGAGGTATGAATCTAGTCAGCAAGGCCATAAATAATTCAAATGAAGGTAAAATAATATTTCAATTAAGATCCATGTAATCTGTTTCCTGCAAACAAATACATGATGGATGGTGATGGATAATTCTTGTATTATTGCACAGTTTCATCTTGATAAGCTTTCGGTTTCCGCGTGATTTCATTTCAGGGTTGCTTATCGCTGCGACTTGGAAAGAGGATCCACATTAGAGAATGTCGCCCAACTACTGAAAGTGTCTCGGCGTGGCAGTCGGAGCTGGTGGAAGACGAGGAACAGCGAGGATCCGGCGTCTTCGGTTACAGCGCCTTTTTCCCAAAACCCGTCTCTGCTCACGCAGCTTTTCGTCTATCTCCAATCTATCAGAGGGGAGGATGCGGCGGGCTGTCACCTCCGTATGCACAGCACTTAGAGCACAAACACTCGGTGGACACGCGACACCATCCATCACCGTGGATGCTGGTTTTTGTTGCTGCAGACTGAAAGGTTTCCCTCGTGGGCTTCACAGGCCAGACGAGCCACCTGGGCTCATTTACCCCCCCCCACCTGGCCGGGACGCAGGGAGATTAAATCCAAAGTGTCCGAGATGACCACTGGCTCTTTCCACGTTGAGTGAAATCTGCTCCGTCAGAAGGGGATGATTTTAGAATTCATTCAGCTTTGTGCACCCAACTGGACGTTGTGCGGTTCTGTGATTATCCTCCCAAGTCCATTCCTACAAGAACCAGAATCTAAAGGACTGGATACCGATGCAGATTTAAGTGCCTGAGCTCTGCTGCTTTGATTACAGGCAACACAAACATCACTGTAGTGTCTAGTTCACTCAACACAACTCAACACAACGCAACACAAACTCACAAACCACCTCAAAACACTTAAAGCTGAACGGACTAAAGTGTTATCGTTATTTCATGCGCAGCAAATGCTTGAAAACAATCTTGTGTACAATTCCGTGCTCAAGTAGAGGAATGCTCCATGTTTACTTGCTCCTATGACCTCAAGCACTGAAACTGTTATTTAGTGTTAATTGACTGTAATTGTGTTAGGTTTCATTTATTATGCGATTTTGCATGTAAAAAAAAAGTTTTGCACCAAGTTAACTATACTTTAAACTCTCAACAATTAACATGTTACATTTTCATTTCTAATTTGTCTCGCAATAACAAATACGTGGTTATTAACGACTGTAATTTTGTGCTGTTTTTAAGAAAGAAAGTATCTGTCAGTGGCAGCAGAACCAGTTTAAAAGCATCAAGTGAGCACTGGTATTGTTAAAAAGCCCAAAGGACACTCAACCCTACAGACGTGCATGTAGATCTCCACCAGGAATCATTGTTGTCTCAGCGTTTCTGAGACACGCGTACGTCAGAGCATCGAGGCCTCGGGTAGCGGCGGCAGCACAAAACAAACGACGACCCGAAGACAAACAGAGTTTGACGAGCACGTGTCTCTCCGATGTATCTGCAGAATAAAGAACAAAACATGACAGATGTACCCAGACGGTCGGGATCCGGCTGAACCAGCCACGGTTTGTATCGGTTAGCACCACGAAGCTATTGATTCCCACCGTTTACCACAGGAACCTTCGGGAAAGCAGACACAACCTTGTGTGTGAACGCTGACAAGGCTGATTTAATGACAAGTGAAGGAAGAGTGAAGGAAGAGTGAAGCCCCCCCGCCGCCCCCTGCTGTGTGTGGATCTATAGAATAATCCTATTTATTTACACGTCTGGAGTGACAGGGATTTTTAAAGCCTCATTTATGGATCAACTCGTGGGAAAAAAAAGGACGCAAGTGAATTTCCATTTTGTTTCTCATAAATTGTTGAGCTTTTTGCCGGAGTAAACTTGGTCCCTAATTGGTGTAGCTTTTTGCTACCACTGATACAGTGTCACGCCTTCACTTGATGACTGTCAGGTAAACTTTCCGTATAGAAGCACTCCTCCGTTGAAGTGTCTGTCTGATTTTTTCCCTTTCAGCCCCTGGAATGACACCCCTGCTAAAAGCCGGCACAATGCGCCTCCCGCACACAACGCTGTCACCAAAGACAACTCGGGAGAAGCGAGTGTTTTGAGAGTTTGAAACAAAATAGCTGGTGCAGCATTTCCCCTCTTCCGTCTGAAATCCTTGACACCAGAGGATTTACAGTGAAGTGAAGTGAGGTGGGTGCCGTACGGGAACGAGCTGTGGGGGCTGAGTTGGCTGAGGGTGGGATAGGGGGGTGGGGGGGGTCCACGCTACACCCGTGCTGACAGGGATCCTCCCTGTAGCGCGTGCCTTTTTTTTTCCATTAGTTCCTTACTCACTCTCTTGCCCTCCAGACCCGCAGAGTGAGGAAGATTTAAGTGGCCAGTCAAGTGAAATCCCCAAGGTTTGGCAGGTGTGAGGTCTGGCTTCATTATCTACAGACACCTCTGTCCAATTATGAGCCTTGCTCCCCCTGTGACGATGATGATGCTGTGTGTGTGTCTGTGTGTGTGTGAGTCTGTAGGTGTGTGTGTGTGTCGATCATGAATAAGCCAGCCTCGTTGTTATCTGTCTAACGATCAAGATTCCCTCCTCCGTCATGACATCATTGACAACTTAACGGGAAAAAACATGCACATGTGCACACACAGTCACACCTTTACACACACACACACACACAGACACACCTTTACACACACACACCTTTACACACACACACAGCTCTTTTGTTTGGATTTAGCTCAGTACATCTGTCTACACCCAAAATACTCAGTGGCCTCGTTTTCCTGCTCCGTCTTACTAGGAAGTAAAAAACCCAGTAAAGGTGAGTCCCCAGCGATAAACATTAAGATTTACTAATAAGAGAAATAAATAAGACGAAAACAAGAGCCACATTAAATTACCCACAACCCCCCTGTGATCAAGAGTCTCACTGCCTTTTGATGCATCTCCGTGGCTTCTCCATTCTGCTGACCCACTGGTTCCAAAATGTCAGCTCCAACAAACTGGAGCACTGCCTGGTGAGCTGCTTTAAACAAGCATAGAATCTCTCCCTCTGCCCGGAGCCCGATTTTGGACACCCCCTGCTGACACTACAGCAAAATGCAGGGCGACCGCGGTACGTCTGGTGCCGGAGCGAGACCCCGCTGAAGACAAGAAGCTCGAAATAACATCCACATTCCACATATAGCTGCCATCGCGGCCTCGTAAACACTCGTGCAAACCTCTACATCAGCAAAAACTTCACCATTAACAACACGTAGAATTTGACGCGAGATAAAGAACGGTGTGAACTCTGTCTTTATTTACATCCCAGCGTGTTTCTCGGGGGTTGAGTGCTCTCCTGCGAAGGGCCCAGCTATTGTCTGTGAAGCCACATGTAGCCTCTGGTCTCCGGTTAGCCTGCACTCATCTGCAGCCCCATCATCTGCATCAGTTGGCAGATACAAAGAGCGTGGCGCTGATTTGCGTGTGAGCATGTGGTCGCGGCGTGCACGCCTCCGTGTTTGTGCGCGCGCTGGTGCACACTGTCTTTTTTTTTTTATATATATGATAGAGTGGGAGCGTCGGAGGCATCTGATGGTTCCCAGACTTTGGCTCCGTTGTATCTGATGCTGCGATGGCAGCTGTTGACCAAAGGAATTCATACATGTGTGTATAATTTGTCTTATGGCTCAAAACAAACACGGGACTCGGGACGTCTTTTACTCATTCGCTTGGACGTGACACAAACAGAAGGTCACTACGTGTGTTTGGTTTCCGAGTTGCTTGATTATAAATTTCAGGGCAGCCTATAAATACAATGGAGCACAAACCCAAGCAGGTTAGCCGGTATTTTCTCAGAGCTCATGTATACACAACGAGCCGCAGAGATACAAATGTGGAGCTGAAGCATGTTGCTCCGTGGCTTTGAACTCGCCATTTTATTTGCTTCCTCTTAATGATAATAATCTTGGGCCTGGCAGCGGCGAACGAGCCTCCCCTGAATCACAAAGAGGAAAAAAGAAATGACATGAATTAATTATGAGGAAAAATTACTCAAACTCTGCACACCACGACCTGCCGCGGCACGGTGAGCGGCTGGGCCCTCAGGTGACAAAGATGGATAAATATTTTACGTCTAAATACGATTTCTGTGGGGGGGGGGGGGTTCGGAGGCTGCTGTCTGAGAATCCTGCAGCACCCCCGGACCAGGCGTTGAGCTGAAGCAAGACTCGGGGGGGTGTCTCTGCGTCTCTGGATCTGGACACAGGCAGAACTCCAGGCTCAGGTTTGTGTTGCTGAGCTTGAAGGAGGCCTGTGTCTCGCCGGTGAGCAGAGTCAACAGCGTTCTTTGGGTGCCCTCAGGTGGAAGCCGGGTATAATTGCTGTTGACAACCTACAAGTCATTGTGCAATTAAAGCATCTGCCGCTCCTGTGTGGCAGCGGGCCGTGATGCCTTGTGACAGCTCGTAGCCATTAAGCAACTGTAAGCAGCTGGCGTGCCTCGGTGGGGGGAAATAATGTGACAGAGGCGCTCCCCCCTATTGTTGCCCTTGTCTCATTGGGGAAAAGAGGGACATTACATCACTCACTGAATACTGGGGCGTCTCCATGAATGGGGAGGGGACACATCTACAAATGAGACCGAGCACAGCTGGATGTTTGGAGTAATACTTTGGTTCTGAAAACTAGAGTTTATTGGTTTTGTGAGGATGAGGGGAAGTGGAAAGTACCAGTAGAGAGATTGGTATTATTGTGAATTTGTTCTCTAACGATCAGCTGGTTGATTGGTCAGTTGGTAGGAAATTAATTGGCAACACTTCTGATAATCAATGAATCTTTTAAGTACTTTTTAAAGCAAAAATTGCCAAAAATGTACAAAGGTTTTAAATGTGAGGATTTATTGCTTTCTTTGTTTTCTAATTTATTATATTTGAACTGAAGTGAATCCATGTGGGTCAGCACGATACTGTATTTGAGAGGCCATATGATTTATTGATAATCAGCCGAGATCATCCATGAACATCACAATGTGTCGGTGCCTCGTTTCCTCACAAGTGACCAAACAGCTGGATCACGGCCGGACGGACGATTTCACTGAGCTGTGAAAAGTGAAATAAATATAAAATGAACAATTCTTTTGATTGTAAAAACAGAAGAAGAAGAAATGAAGTGCAGATCAAAGCAGCGAGCGCACTGGTCTGTTCTCCGAGGGGATGACACAAGTCTTTTCTTTAATTACCACACATCTGAGTCATTTCGGAGTCTCATGCAAATGTGGGCTTTTGATGTACGTTTAGCTGCGGCCCGAGTTCGCGGGGGATTTGTGTGCACACGATTTGCACGCTCTTCGGTCAGATCTAATTATTTATTTAATCGTCTCCTCCTCGTGTCTTTCAAATGTTCTAAAGCACGGGCCTGAGAAAACTGTACTTTCTTTTTGATGAAAAACCTAAAATCGGATTCAGGGACACTAATCATCGATAAATCAGGTTCATGAGGTCAGATTGTGTACATATTGTATATATACACTCGTTTTATTACCTCTTGAGGGCCTTTTCCAGTATAAGCACTCACCTCAAGGGAACCAAAGCTCGGTCTTAATGAAGCAAAACCTAATTTCTGAGCTCCTGCTTATGGTCTGAGGTGAGATGTGATTTGCTGCTAGGTTACAGTCGAGGTAACGTTTCGGTTCCGCTGTCCACAACGAATGGAAGTCAATACAAAGTCTTAATAAGGATAGCTGTGCAAATCTTTGTGTGTCTCTGTGTGTGTGTGTGTGTGTGTGTGTGTCAATACATGTGGTCCAGGTGTCACTCACATTATGGGGACAAAAAGCAAGTCGGCATAATGTGAATAATTATATATTAAGGTGAAGACGTGTTTAAGGTCAGGATTACGTATTGTAAATAAATGTAAGTCAATGTAGTGTGTGTGACTGTGTGTGTGTGTGTGAGTGTGACTGTGTGTGTGTGTGTGTGAGTGTGACTGTGTGTGTGACTGTGTGTGTGTGCGCCTGTGCCTCTTGTCTGACTCTGAAGGATTTGCTGCTTCAGCAGGGAAGGAATCAGTCCTGTTGCCTTTGCCATGCAGGAAAGTCGGCGTAAGGAAATTCCTGAGCTTCACAGTGGCAATCAGGCAGTTAAGGAGCTGCCAGAGAAAATGGAGCCGCACGTCACTCACTTTCATGGCTTATTCACACCAGCACAACTGCACCGGCACAAAGAGAGAGGCCTCCTCACTCACTCACCCCAACAGGCCAGTAAATTGTCCTCTGCTTCAGAGCTGCTGGAGTGTGTGTGTTTGTGTGTGTGTGTGTGTGTGTGTTACAACAGAAAGCTCACCTCCATCTAAAGCGGCACAGCAGGTGTTGTGGTTTTAATCTGAAATGTGCAAACGCTGCAGCTTCTTCAATCCAAGAGTCAGGAACCAACGTTTTGTGTTAGTGGGTCATTGTGTTCGACCTCCAGTCCAACAGGGGGCAGCAGAGCTGTCATTACACTTGTTTTAAAGGCTAAAGGATCATTTCAATGTGTCTTTCTGAGAAAAATGTCATGATTTAAAAGTTGTAGTTTTCTTTGAGTGGGTCCTCTGTTGTTTTTAAAATAATGAAATAAAGTTTTATTTTAAAAAAACAACCTCAATCCAATTGTTTGTGTCAATGCTGCGTTCAAGAGCTCGTAAATCCCCAAACATCATCAATAACAGTGACTTTCACCAAAGAGTAAATCTTGGTTTTCATATCTTTGTCTTTGTTCTGTACATAACATTTAGACCTTTTACTAAAATCAATCTGCTTTCCTCCAAAGCATCGTTTAAACTTATTATAACAGACTTGTAATTAGTGTTTTTATTATTTGACTCTCAGAATATACAGTCAAATATTTCATGAAGTAAACTGAACTAAGTTTTTGTGTCTCCAAATCTGAATCAAAAATCATTTATGTGTATTTGTTACTTAATCAAATTAAATAGAAACACAAATTTAAAAAAAACATTAAATCAAAGTAAATCAAAATAATCAAAATACAAATTAAATATAAATATAAATTAAATGTATGATTTAATATATCAGCTTTGTATAATCTGATTATAAATGTAAACAACTGACAAAAAAATGAAATAAATAAAACAATATCTTTCACAATGTAGTTTTAAAAAATATATATTTTGTTAAATTCAAATTTTCCCACTGCCCGTAAAAGCAACGCGTGACGTCACCCGGACGACAGAAACGCATGCTTGTCCCCCGCTGCCGTAAACCTCCGGCGGGGTGTCGCAAACGCCTCTCCGTGTTGTCAGAGAAGTAAACAGTTGTTTAGCGCAGAGAATTTTAACGTGAAAAAAAAAAAAGAAACGCGTGGATCTGCGTCGCTTCCCTTTCGCGTCGCTCCGTCGCATCCCGAGGATCCAGAGGATGAGCTGATCCGGGAACCAGCTGGAAAGATGGCAGCGTACAACACGGGAGGTAGAAAGAAAACAACACAACCTCTGCGTGTGTTCACTGTGTTGTTGTCAGGTGTGTGAAGTCAAACTGAAACCACGTGTGTGTGTGTGTCTGTGTGTTGTTGTTGTTGTTGTTGTTGTTGTGGTGCAGATGTTGCGGGTCACGCCGTGGTGGTGGAGCTGAGTCCTGACATCCACATCTGCGGCTTCTGCAAACAACAGTACAACAACTTCGACGTGTTTCTGGCCCACAAGCAAAATGGATGTTCGATCCCCGCCGGCGCCGCCGACCCGTCGGGCTCCAGTGCCGCGTCCGCCCTCACAGGTCAGACACTGTGGATGTCCAGTGTGCATGCGCCAGGTTATAGACTGAGCCATGAACTCAGGCTCACACCACTCAACTGTGCAGGTTATAGACTGAGCCATGAACTCAACTGTGCAACTACTCATCTGTGTTTGTGCAAATCAACGGGTCACGTGCAGTGTGTTATATAATCATGTGCAATATATAACACTACATATACCATCATGTGCAATCTGTTATATAATCATGTGCAATCTATAACACTACATATACCATCATGTGCAATCCCTTACACTATATAATCATGTATATAGTCATGTGCAATCTGTTTCACTACATATAATCATGTGCAACAATAACCATGTGCAATCCTTTATATAATCAGGTGCAATCTATAACACTATATAATCATGCGTAATCAGTCACACTGTATATATTTTGTTGACAGTGTATATATCCTGTTTAAGTTGTGTATATATATAATTTTCATCTAGCATTTATACAGCATGTTTACTTATCAGTTTCCACTGGTCCTATGTTTTGACCGTTGACTCCCACTCTGCCTTTTTTCCTCGTCCCACTCAGATCCCAGTGCCGAGTTTGTCTTCGAGGAGACTTACCAGACCTGTGTGATGAGAGGCGTCAAAAAGATCCTGACCAAAGCCCAGAAAACACCTTCCAGAAAATTAAAACCCGCCCTGACTTCAAAGAGACACAGCTGCTGCTTCTCAGGTCGGTGCCCCCCCCACCCCCCCACCCCCCCAGCTCGTTTACGACTCTAACACATTCCTGCTCCTCGGCTGCCGAGCAGAGAGAACTGTACTTCCTGCCAGTCGACGTTAAATTAACTTTCCACAAAGTGCACGGGCTCCACGCACCTTGTAAACAGCTCGATGTCTCTCCATCCACAGGTTGCACTTTTAAAACGCAGTATGGCCAAAAAGACATGGAGCGGCATCTCAAGACCCACACGGGTACGTCACTACCCTACACATGTCAAGCTTTAAACGTTTATACACCTCTGCATTCATGTTTACACATAATGAATGTTGTAAATATTGTGTATTTGCTCTGTTACACACAACATCTAGTGCACTTCTGTCCATCCAGGGAGAGGAATAGTAGAAGTAGTAGTTTTTCCTCACTCTCTATTGAGGGTTAGGGTCATGAGGCACTTTAAGATTCGTGAATACGGGCTTTACTAATAAAAGTTGATTTGATTGACGTGTGATCCTCGAGTTGGATCTTGACACAAGTTGTTCTTGCCTTGCAGGTGAGAAGCCGTTCGAGTGCGAGCTGTGCCACAAGCGCTTCAGCCGGCGGGACAAGCTCAACATGCACAGCCGCTTGCACACGGGCGAGAAGCCGCACAAGTGCAAACACTGTCCCTACGCCGCGGCCGACAGCAGCAGTCTGAAGAAGCACCTGCGAATCCACTACGACGAGCGGCCCTTCAAGTGCCAGATTTGTCCGTATGCCAGCCGCAACTCCAGTCAGCTCACCGTGCACCTCCGCTCACACACCGGTAGGCAGACACACACCCTGACCCCTCTGCAGCGGGCGTTTGATAGACTACTAAGAAACACCCTGTGTCATTAGGGGTCGAAGCAGCTCGATGCTGATTCCTCATTGTTTTTATTGCCATTATTCTTTCTTCTTATATTTCACTCCTAAATTCCAGCCACTTCTCAGGCACAGAAAATGAATAAGGTCAAGGTGGAGCTATAACAATTAATATTCTGTTTTTACAAATAGCTCCAAAAACCACTTGGCCCAGAGACCAAAGTCTTTCATCGTCTCCATCTTCTAAGTCTTGTTCCCTTTTCCCACAGAATATCAAACATGGGAATAAAACTAACCAAAAGTTTGGTTTGTTTTATATTCAGACGATGTTCACAGAATCATTTCAATACATCAATTCGTTTCGATTTTTACAAGCGGATACATTTTTATCCCAAATGTTTTTTTTCCCATAAATTTGTAATTACTCACAAAGACATTGAGATATCAACAAAAAGCACCAACCTGCAGACCTGATATTTGTCTCAGTTCAGAAGTCCATCACACGTTATCTCTCAAAATATCCCATATGAATTACCACTGATGTCTCCATACACTGTCGTTCTTTGGATTTCCAATAGTTCTCAGATATATCAATCGATGAGTCAGCAGTGTCGCTCAGTGTCTCACTGTATTTAGTAAAGAATTTTAGAACGATGATGATTATTTATCCCAGTTTTTACACATGTGATGTCTTGTTGTCACGAGATGTAAGAAGCTGTGAGGAACCCGTGTCTCCCTGATGGTGCAGTCTCCTGCTCTGCTGCTACAAAGACTGACAGCTATTTATCTTTGGTTTTTAAAATGCTCACAAGCTGCTTGGACTAAGATCGCTGAGCCCTATTTTTACGATATACTTTGTTTTTATTTTTGAAAGGGGACGCACCATTCCAGTGCCAGCTGTGTGACGCAAAGTTCAAAATCAACTCAGACCTAAAGAGACACGTCCGGATTCACTCTGGTGAAAAGCCCTACAAGTGTGAGTTCTGTGATTACCGCTGTGCCATGAAAGGCAACCTCAAGTCTCACATTCAGATCAAACACGGCACCGAGAACTCCTTCCACTGCGAGCACTGCGATTTCAAGTGCGCCAACAAGACCGCCCTGCGACAGCACACCCGGGAACACCAGCCCCTTCAACCCATGCAGTGTGCCAAGTGCACGTACTCCTGCTCCAGCAAGGGGGCGCTCAAAGTCCACGAGAGGATCCACTCGGAGGAGCGACCCTTCAGATGTGACTTCTGCAACTTTGCCTCCAAGCAGCGCAGCAACCTCGTCATTCACAAGAAGAAGTTCCACTCGGATAAGCCGGAGAAAGGCGGCAGGGGAGCAGGGAGAAGTGGAGGAGCTGAGTCTCCAAAGCCGATCAGCTCCCGGTACCGAGCCAAACTGGACGCAGCCCGAGCCTTCAGCTGCGACGCATGCAATGCTTCCTTCGTCAGGGAGGACTCGCTGCGGAGCCACAAGAAGCAACACAGAGACGCTCAGAACGTGCTGCAGCTCCAGCTCTCCGGCCCGGACACAGTCAGCCTGGTTCCCATCACATCCCAGTGTACCACCCAGCTGGAAGTCCCCATCCCGTCTGACCCGATGGCTCCTTACAGCAATGCACAGCTCAAGATCATCGTGTCTCACCCACTGGGGCAACAGAACTCCTTAATCCCAGCAGGCGTGGACCGGCTGGGTAAGACCAGCATGGTCCTGCTGAGCCCAGAGAACCAGGACATGGTGGTGAACTCCATGATCCAGCAGGTTAACCTACTGACTCCTATGCAACCCCTGGGGTCGTCTCAGGCTGCAGAGGCTTCCCTCGAACCCCAAACGGTCCTGTTGACGCAGCTCGGCACCGACCACACCGACAACCCGCTCCACCAGGCGCTGCTGCAGACGGCCATAAGCGCTCAGGACTCCAGCAGCACGCAGGCTTTCATCACCACCTGCTCTGAGCTGGACGGCCTCAACGCCTTGATCCAGGAGGGCGGCACCGAGGTCACAGTGGTGACAGAGGGGAAAGCCGTCGCGGTGACCGCGGCAACACAACCCAACGTGGTGTGCGGTCCATCGGAGGACATGTTGACAGTTAAGGTTGAGGAGAACGCCTTACCCCCTGAGGAAAGTGCGTTACTGGCGCAGAACATGGGCCTGGGCGGACAGAATGTGGTCATCCATGGCGTCCCACTGATTGTGTCCACTCAGCCACAGCAGAGCACGATAGAGCAGCTTTCTCCACACACACTCTACACAGACTCACACTCGCTGGAGGGGATCCCACACTGAGCCGAGCGCTCCCTGTGTGTTTGTCTTAAAATGAAAAGATTGTAACGGCATCATAAGCTATTTCTTTGCCAGTAAGAACTCTTTATTCTGAAGGATACGTTTGTGCGGGACATCGACAAATATCAGTATTTAGTTTCTAGCGTTTAATTTAATTATTAACCACTGAAAATAACAGCGTTAACTTTATTATTGCTCTAGTTTCCACATTTTAGAATAATGAATTGTCGTCGTAGCACAGTGGATCGCTCCAGACTATTTTAACACTGAAAAGCTTTTGAATATGAAACGTAATCATTCGCACACATCTGTAGTTTCATACGCTCTATTTTCAGTTATAAAACGTGCAGACATCACTGCTAAACCTACGATAAAAAGTGTAAAAGAATAAAGTCTGAAAATAATGGTCACAACTTGAATTCGAATTTGCCTGTGTTGTGGTTTGTTCTCCTCCCATTTGTCCATTAGGTGGCAGCAGAGCGATGAGAGTCAAACGTATTATTTGCTCAAACTGGATTGTTGCAGCCTTCAAGTATTTTTTTTTCTACAAATGCTGCATACATGTGGTTATTTTTGTCTTTATTTTTGGAAATAATCATTTTCTACTCCTCGTTCTGAATCCACGCAGTCGTCAATTGTACATCAGCGTCTTATTTTCTTAAAAGCCAAGTTGCTCTCCCAATAGATTTTTCAATAAAGTGCCCGTCTTGCTCGTGCTCCACTCAGACCTCAGCACTTAGTATTCGCAGGGACCTGAATGCGAGTCTCCTGTGAACAGTTGACCATTGATTTCTCTCCGGTGCTCCTCGGCACTAATGGCCCCTGATGCAGACGCCACAAACTCCCATGAAGTTGGTTGACGAACGACTCTTTGCGTTCGGCTCCAGAGTTTGGTCTGTGCTTCGTTAAAGTGTCTGACTGGTGTATGATGACAATACCCCCCCCCCACCCACCCTTTTGTTGTCATATATTTAAGCCAGTGTGATTAATTAAATCACTCATCTTTAAACATCATGCACATTTGAAGTAATTATGCATTTTACCTAGTGAAATTCATGTTTTGTTGATGTAGAAGTACAATTACTCGAGAGGCCCGTACTTCAATAATGCTCCTTGTTTTTATGCTACTTTACCATTATGATGTGAGAAATATTGCACTTTTTTCTTTACTTCAGCTAATGTTGAGTAGCTATTACATTACGAAATTGATATTTTGAGAAATACACATATGTCCTTGCTTGAAACATCTAGCCTGTTTTATCCTGAAGGTATACAGACTTATGCGGCGTTCGCACGTGACTACTTTTGTTACCTCTGGAGAAACCATGCTAACGGTTTTAGCATGTTTCTAGCTAGGCTTTAAACTGAGCTAAGCTATATTTAGGTTTTACGCATGAGAGACATGTGAGTGTTGTAACTTCACAAGAAAGGAAATAAATGTATCCCCCATATTGTTAAAACCAATATCTGCGTACTGAACATACCCAGAGTAGCCTTAAACAGCTGTATCTGTTAGCTTAACTTAGCATAGCGGCTGGAATCTGCTAGCCTGTGTTTGTATGAAATGTGGTCCTGAAGTACAGAGAGCTAGCTACAAATTCTGAGCTAACCTAGCTAACTAGCATCATACTCTCATCAAATAAGAAGGGTAATAAATTTATCCCCCAAAATTTTATATATATATATATGATTATGAGAGACATGAGTAAATGGCTGTATCTGCTAGCTTAGCTTAGCATAAAGGCTGGAAACAGCCTGCGAGTAATTTTATCTGAAGGGTTGTCAGGAGGGACGGATCGAGCCCCAAGCTACGTATTTTCTTACTTCTGGAGGAAGTAGCATAAAAGTGATCTGATCAAGTCGAGACTCGGTGATCTGCGGCGTCACCGGTGACTCGTTTTGAACATTTCGTGTGATTTCAGAACCAACGTCTGTCGCCGGATCGATCTTCAGGTGGAATTACGTGAAATTCCTTGAAATTCCGTCGCGTACGAAGACGAGCGTCATGTGGGAAAACCAAGAAGAGCTCTGCGCTGAGTGGCTTTGATCTATTATCTCCAGGCCCTAATCCCAAGCACTCTTGAGGAGGAGGAGGGCCCCCCCCCCACACCTACCTCTGTCCATATGTGACATCACGGCTGAGTCCAGAGCTTTTTTCTATGGGCTGCAACATGTTTAGTGATTTGCTTGAGGAGTTTTAAGCGTTCTTTGCAGAGCTTTCATTTTATCGTGTGCATGAGGGAATTATAAATAAACAGGAACGGCCCTCAGCCGAGCTCAGACCTCTGCCAACGCCCGACAGTTCTATTATTCAATCCTTAAATTCAATCGAGCTGCAGCAAATTGTTCACACTCGTTTAGATCAGTTTCCTGAATCAAGATCCAGGAGTTATTCCCTGAGAAATCAAGGAACATGTTGAAAAAAACCACCTTATCTGAGTTCTTCTGTTACCCAAACCACACCCCCCACCAAATTTCATGGAAATTAGCTTTATTAGATTCAATCTTTTTAACTTAATTTCCAATATATACTTTTATTGATCCCAAACTGGGAAATCCTTCTGGGTTACAGCTGCATGGTGTCACACAATACACAATATAAATATCATATAAAAGATTTTAAAAAATCCTTTAATCTAAAGTTCTGTATTTAATCCCCCTGTGTCTCCACCTTCTTCTCTCTGCAGAAAGGAGGAGCAGCCTCTAAACACATCTCTGGATACTGTATGGCACTTCTCAGTTCCTTCCTTCCTGTGTTTGAGATGTCCGCCTTTGAATTGGGTCATAAATGTCTTCCACCACCAAAAAAAAAAAAAAAAAAAAAGCCATTTCCACTCACAGCTGCTTAAAGAAATCGTAAGCTGCGATGCTTTCCTTTATCTGGACATAAACCGATCCAGAGAGCGCCAGGTGAGAGCAGGACGACGGCCGGGAGTAGATCACACACACACACACACTCACACTCACACACACACACACACACACACACACACACACACACACACACACGACCATCAGGAGACGAGAGCCGGTGCGTTAAACGACCCTAAGTGAATTTGGTGTTGCAGTTAATTTCTCTCATCAGAGGTGGTTGTAAATCGCTCAGACAGCCACTGAGTGCAAACTGTTTTTCCAGGGCCTCACTCCCACAGATACAATCTGTCACTCGCCTCAACAATACATTTCTGACCTTTGCTTTGTTTGCACACAATTTGCTGTCCCTGGAGTAAATGGCATTGAATTCCTTAATGAAATTAACTGATTGGTAAAGTATTGATATGGATTTGTTTTTCCAATGGAAGCATCTTTTTTTTTTTGTCCACTGTGACACTATTGACATCTTAAGTGAGTTTTGATTCCTCGGGTACACTGGAGGCTTTTATCTTGTCTTTTTTTTTTTTTTGTTCAATCCTCTTTTCTTGTGCGTGTGATAGAAATACAAGATGATAGAGCGAGACGATGTGATCAGCCCCCTTCACAGCCCGGCAACAAAAAGACACCTTTGTTTGCTTTTCTGAAAGCAGCGTGATTATTTGTCAAGACATTATTAGGCTAATGTGCCGAAGACTGGAATCAATAGCATCACTTTCGGGGGCACATTCTGTTTGTGGGATTATTTCAGCTCCGTGGGTGGTTGTTCATATGTTCATGTTTCTTTTTTTGGTTTTTTTTTAGAAAGAAATTTCTGGCTTTTCTGGCACCTTTTCACATGTGTTCATTTGGCTTCTGAGTGTTTACGGTGTTGTTTTGCTCTATCTGTGGCTTGTCAGGAAGTATTACCCTGACAGGCTCTTTTGTTGTTGTTGCTTTTAAAGATTGAAAGCAGCAGTTTGAGACCAGTCCTCAGGGCTCGGAGCGGTGGGTTTCATTTTGAGCTCATAAACGTCCTGTTTTTCTGCGACAATGGGACGCTACAGTATCTCCTGCTCCGCCACACAGAGCCACTGGCTTTTTATAACAATGTCCTTTATAACGACGTGGGCTTCACCGTTTAGCACTGAGCGCTGAGTGTGATCTCGTGAATGCAAATAACCAGCTATCAGCTTTTGTGATAGAGCAACAAAGACATTTAGCCATTGTTTTCCTGCCCTGTTTCTGTGCCACTAACCCTAAACAAATGAATGTTTTTGCGAGTTTTGACCGTGCACCCGGTGCCACGCATTGAAAGGGGGAACAATCGCTCAATTGTTTTCTTTTATTCCATATTTTGTGGGATGTAAGTTGCTGCTGGGAACGCTGGATAAGTGTCGGTCTTCGGGCCATCAGGTTTAGCCGCCGCGCGGATCCAGGATTTGTTTTTTTATGCTGGGTTTTTGTGACAACCTCTGATCATTCTCACATGTCAGCATGTTGCTTTGTGTTTTCTCTGTCCGCGTTCTCATAGTTTGGAGAGCAGGACAGTGACTTTCTGTGTGCTGGAGCGTTTGTTTACTTTACCAGCCTGTCACTACACTGTGAGTAGATAGTTCGTCAATAATTTACATTCATGCTTGTGAAATTTAAAGTAAAACAAAAAAAAAGGACAATTTAGAGGTTTTAACTTTATTAAATGTATTAAATTAATAGAATAGAATATTGTGCCGATTAAACTTTTTTATTAAAACCAAAGAAAACTATTTTCAATTTTAGAAATTCCGCTGGTTTCAACAGATGGTTACGAGCAAGCAAAGTATTTTCTTTGTTCTCACATGCCTTATCCTAAGAAAACAAACATGATGGAAATCTGATCTTTACACATACAAGCCATTGTTAGTGTGTGTGTGTGTGTGTGTGTGTGTGCGTGTGTGTGTGTGTGTGTGCGTGTGTGTGCGTGTGTGTGTGTGTGTGTGCGTGTGTGTGTGTGTGTGTGCGTGTGTGTGCGTGTGTGCTTAGGTCAGTGTTTACCTTTCCTGCTTCCAAAGCTTTTAATGCTCACAGATACGACCGCTGCCAAATTCATTCTAATTCAACGAGGAGGAGAAACAAGAATCCAGGGTGAATATGACTCAATTATAAAAGCAGCGTGAATCATGACGCTGTTTACATTCAGCAACTTTACAGGAAAGGGTTTTTTTTAAAACAGTTTCTCGTGTATGTTTCCAAATTTTTTTAATTCATAAATTGCACCAGAAAACGTTTTTTATTCTCACTCAAATGGTTTTAGTCTCAAATCCGCTGAGGTTGAGGTTAATCGGGGTCAACTCAGGTACTTTCAGTGTAAAAATACATTTTACTTACCAGTGATAATTCTGGTTATTTTCAGCCTTAGTCAGCAACACACCCAGGAAACGTCCTTGTTTTCATTCTGATATGGTCGAACAGAAAGGAGATGGTGATGGGGGCAGTGAGAGGAGATAAGATAATTGCTCTGCTTTAACTAAAGTCACCACAAAGAGTCACTTCTTTGGTTGCTGCTAGTAAAATCACAAAATGTGGCCTCTGTCCCCTTCTGCCTTAAATGAAATTATCTCCCTGCCACCATAATGTCAACCCAACCCCAAGATCTAAGTCATAGCCTGTCCATATTTGCTGTTTGTTTGACCCCTTCAGGGCACGAACCCTGGCTGATCCTTCATCTGAGGACAAAGCTTATGTTTGCAGTGACATAATAAATGCCTGTGCAGGGACAACAATGGCTGATGAATCCAGCGGGAGTCGGGGCACAGTGGACGGCAGAGACACAGAGACGTGGCCCGAAACTTCCAGTGTCATGGAAAGTTTTTCAGACGAGGGCCCGCACCTTGGCCAAACACACAGAGTGCTCCCAAAACGAGCGGAGCCGTCATCAGGAGGGATCGAGTTGCTTGTTTCGGAGACGGCGGCGGCGGCGGGGAGGGAGCAAGCGTCGCCGGGTTATAACACCAAATGTTTATATGAAGCTCTGTGACTGTTGGAGACAGTCGGAGATGGGGCTCTGCTCCTTGAGGAAAGAAAGACGCTTTGTTTTTATTGGCTGCCTGGAATGTGTTGAGGACTGTGGACATCTGCTTTATTAGCATATGTGATTCAACCCCCAGCTATGAAACTGCTGGTGGTCTGATAATGTCTCAGAGTGATATCTGTAAATACTGTGTAAGTGGCTGCTCTGCAAACTTGAATGAAAGGGCCTGCGCTTTAGGAGCGTGTTTTAAAAATCATTTACATTTCAACCTGGGGCGGAAACACAGGAAGTGGCCTTTTGAATTGAATGCAAAAATGTTTTCTTTTAGCACTATAGTAGGGGGTATGTGGGCTTTTGTACCAATGTACAATCAGGTAGAGGATGAGATTTGAATGGAAGTAAAATACTTTTTTTTAATGTGGACTCGCTTGTTCCGGTTGGACGTGACAAGTTAAAATACTTCACGCTGAAAACTTATAACAGATATTTTTATTATTAAGACCCTGGTTTCACCTCATCACACGGCCCCGGGCTACTTCCTGTTAGCACAACCTCATGTCAGGTTATGGATGATGAAGCATTTCTCAACAAAAAAAAAGGTGACTGATAAAGATCACGTGACCAAATCCCCCCCCCCCTCAGACAGATATCATCTATTAAATAGACCAGGCCCGTGTAACCTAACACCTTTTGGGGAATGCACTCAATCAGGCCTATTGTTTCTGCTCACATACAGTTCCTCCAGTCAGATAAGTTGGGCCTGGCCTCAGAGATAACAACAACGCCTTGAAAGCATGGATGAGATGTTCACTGTCAACACCTCGGGTTTGTCAGACTCCTGCTCAACGTGCTGCAGCGCCTCCGTCAAACAGCTGCTTCCAATATCACCTTGTCCCAGAGTAATATTCAGATAATTAGTCGTGATGCGAGGAGACGAGCCGGTGCCGCTGGAGTGATTCACTCGGCAATTTGATGACTTCTGAATAGGCCGCGTAAATATTATGGCGGCGGAGGATGTGAGTCAGGAACCGAGGGAATCCAGTGCATTGAGCCGTTACTTGAGTTGAAAGGAAGGAGAGGAAGTCAGCTTGAAGATTTGTCACCAGCAGATCTCTGTGTTTTGGGAAAGGGGCGGGATTCTGCACGGCTCAGGAATGTGGAGAAAAAAGATCTGAGTGTTGGAAGTTTTTTTTGTTGTTGCTCTCATAAACAGGTCTGACTCGTTGACAGATTTTTAAAAAATTACACAAAACAGATTTCATATCTATGTATATATAGTATTTAATATATCATATAATTGTGTTTTTATGTACCGCAACATAATGAGTCTGATGAAACGTGATTCAAAAGGCCCGAATGTGCCTCTTCTGCTGCAGAGCAACAGGTCAAATCAGATAAAGATCCACTTCTCTTTCCCTTGATCCTGCTCTGACTCATAATCTCATTAAATATCTTCTGACTGTATTTACATTCCCATAAACGATCCCTCGAGGCCGGGGTCCCGCTCACGCTCTCACCCCTGGCCCCGGCGGGTGGCTGATGTGTCCATCTGCGCCTGCGAAGGGCCGCTAATCCTCCACCACTGTGCCCCTGTGGCACCATATCCGTTGCACTGCTGGTTGTGTGATACAATGGGCTCCCCTCCTTTGTCCTTGAAATTGTTTTAATTAGCCCCACGGTGGGGGCGGGGGTCGCAAACATAAGACCGACTCAATGGGACTGAGGAAAATCACAGGAGCATGATACCACAGGGACCTGGAGGTGACAGACACGTGTTTGGGACGGACGATCGGTAATGAAATAGATAAAAGTCACACGTCAGGATCCAGGGCAGCTTTTGTTTCAATGACATCGAATTAATTCAATTAACCTTGGACCTCCGCTCGTGTGTTTGGAAAAAGAAACTTTATAGAAAGTTTATGAAAAAAACATTTAAACATTAAAGTCATTATGTTTCAATAATGTCAAAGAAACTATTCTAAACTTAATGTCAATATCGTACATATTTGTTTCTGGTGTTTATAAAATTCATATAGATCCCCTTTATTTGCAATAAACCCCAATTCTGATTCCAGTTGTGACACTGAAGTGAACCCACCCCCCTCACAGGAGAAATGAAATGTTGTGTAACGTCCAGAGGAAAATTTTAGAAGCACACAAATATTTCCAGCCTGAAAAACCTGCTGCAAAACTCACAATGAGACATAAATTCCCCCAAAAGTCATTTGTCAAATGTCACTTGCAGCACAAAACTCTCAAACCTGTTACGCTGGCTGGCCCATGATTCACTAAACAAATGTGTGTCTGTGTGTGTGTGTGTGTGTGTGTGTGTGTGTGAGAGACAACATCCATGTGTAGGGTTAGATAAGCCACAGCCACATGCAGTCACTTGTCCCACCACCACAGTCGCCAACCAGAGGTGACAAGGAGCCGAGCCGGTACGCCGTCCAAGAGCATCATGTGACTTCTTAAAACGCCGCCATAATCCAATATCCACGTCTTTTTGTGCAGGCCACTTTCTTTTAGTAAAGTTAATTCAAGGAACCTCTGTGGAGAGAAACAGCTGTAATTTGGAGTTTTTTGGGGTTTGAAACATCAGAGCAGTAAATGTGTGGATGAAAAATGGAGGCAAAAATCTCACTTTGGCCTTTTTATGTAAATGCTCTCACCCCCCACCCCCCCTCCCTTTTCCCAAATCAGCTCTCCCAAGTCAAATACACCCATCCCCCCCTCACGCTGTCCTCCTCTCCCTGCCCCATGGGAGGAGGGGTGGTGGAGAGAGAGAGAGATCCCAAACCATCTGAATCCCTTTTAACTAAGTGGCCAGAGAGGAGTAAGGGCAATTATTCCACCATGGTGCATTCCTGTTCAAAAGAGGACACCGTCACTGTTCAACACATGGAATGCAAGCTGTGTTATGGCCACTGAAGACGCGTCACATCCTCCCGCTGCTCACCAAGAGCTGGAGATGTGCATCAGAAACGGCCCAACAGGTGCTCGCGGAGTCACAGAGGCGTTTGGAGCTGAGCGCACAGCGGGAGAGACGGTGCAGGCGGATGTGTTCAGATGCTTCTCTCGGGTTAAAGGGCAATGACCACATTTTAAAAAGTTATTAATTGCTGGTGAAAGTCCGGCAATCAGAGTTAAAGCACAGTGGTTGTGAGCGAAATCTGTAAAAAGGGTCAAAAGTAAGATTATTAAAGATACAGAAATGTCCTGATCAGGTTTTATATTACATTGTCTCATATAAAGCTATATATACATTACAGATTCATTGTTGTGCAGTAATCTTAGCATATAATAGCTTTATATACTATTGTATAGTTTAATTTACAACAATGCGTCATGTTTTATGAGATAATCATGTCTTTTGTAAGTTACCTGTAACTACAGTTAAATGTAAGGGTCTAAAATATACATTATTTAATGTGAAATGTGGAGAAAACTGAGAAATTCAAGCACTAAAAACTGGACTTAATTTCAGCTGTAATGTAAATGTACTCGGATACTTCCCACGACTGTTTATGACATGCAGATGTTGTTAGTAATCTGGAATTTGAAACTCACTCATAATCCGCTAATAAACATCACTAAACTCTGAATTAGCTGTTGAACACATGTATTTAATGGATAATTAAAAATTGTCACTGTGTATTCAGAGGCTAAATGAAGATAAACAGCATTTTTGAGATTTAATTATCCATCTTACGCAGGAGCTCAGTTTCCAGGTGTGATATTTGAGCTCAGGCTCGACGTGGAGCCTTTGAACAGAGAAACCTACAATTAACAAAGATTAAATGTGTTTGTCTGTTTTCAGCCGTCGTGGTTATGCAAATTATAAGAAACTGGAGATGTTGCATTCTAGGCAACATCTTCCCCCCCCCCCGACACCTTTCATAATCAGTTCATTGAGAAAGATAAGAAGAGAAAGCTCATCGGACAATGAATCAAGAATGTTCTTTGGTTTTTCATCTCGTGTGTTTATCCTCGTCTCCATCACAGAGAGGAGGTGTCAGACGTATTCTTCATATATAATCTTAATTTTATTTATTTTGAAGTTTCTCCTCATTTCCTCCTAATCCAATTCAAAGCTCTGAGGACAGAGGGCGATTGGAAGATGAACAGATTCATAATTGATTTGTTAATATTCTATTTGATAATGTAAAATCAAGCTTGTACACAGAATATCTGCCCTTAAAGTATTAAAAACCTTCTGCATATGAATCACTGCCTCTCTTCTCTGACGACCCCTAACCCACCTGTAGCCTGCTCGGTATTGATCGCTCCAGAGAACCCTGCGAGCTCCACTTCCTCAGCGGTGTTTAATGGAGCTCATCGTCTCCGACCGATTCTCTCCCCTGAAACTGGACACTTCGGTCCATGCATCATCCAGCAGCACCTTCCTTAGGGAGCGACTGGAGCATGGAGCCGGAGCTCTGGGACTTCTTCTTTAAAAGACATAAGACAATGAGCGCTAAGACAAATTTACATCCCAGCAGCTGTGTGGTGGAAACCACTGGTCTTTGTCCGGTGCGCCCAGCCGCCACATAGGGGCTGTCATGTGCCCCACGTTTGTTTGACTGTTCTGGATTTGTTTTTGAATGCGTGTGGGCTGGAACCAAACACATTCTCATGGGTGGGAAAGTCAAAAAGGTATAAAGACAGATGTAGCGTTGCTCAACCCCGACGTCATCTGTGATCCTCTCACTCAGAAGAACCAGAATGTCACTCGGTAGAGTTCGTTTCTCCACCAAGGCCCAACAGGCCCCGCTTTGAAAATCCAGATTTTTATTAGAATCTGTAGCAAATAACACACACACACACACAATATCAGTTTTCTAAACAAGTACGATTGTTTCATGATCCATGAATTATTCTGAGAAATAAACAAACATCTCCTATATCTGCCCCCTGATCCAGATCTTGGGGTCGTCCTTGGGTCAAACCTCACCCTTCTACCAAATTTGATGTAAATCCCCTCTGCGTTTTTTTGCGTATTCCTGTGAACTAACCAACAAACAAACGTACAGGGGTGAAAACATAACCTCCTTGATGGAAGTAACAAGCTGAGTTGTAGGATTAGAAGACAAATCAGGTTTTTAGACTGTTTATTCTGGATCTTAAATTTTGTTACAGTATAGTAAGAGTCACCATTGGCTTTGCTTTCCTCTGTTGGAGACAACTCTCAACATTTGAAGATCTCAAATATCTCAGGATGAAAAAAGGGGAGGAGCCGTACACGTAGAAGACTATAAGACCAAGATGTAAATCTAAAAAGTAAAAAAGACAATGAGATTCGATAGCTGAGATCCACCGAGGCTCCACCCTTCACCTGAAGGTTCCTGAAATGTTCCTGTTGTTTTAAATGAGGTCGATCTCCTGCTGCGTTCGTCATACGTGAAAGGAAAACTCAATTTTCTGGACATTTTCCTGAGCTTATGTCTGAAAACATCTTTAAACCGGTTAGTAAACGACCATTAATGCAAACGTTGGCCACGTAGCGACAGGGAAGACCTTTCACACGGCGCCTTCAGCTCCACATCGAGGACCCATGCAACACGTCCACGTTTGGAGGAATTAGCTGGAGACCTCTGTCGTCTTCGTGTCTCACAGCGAACTCCACCGTGTCTGTATTGTGTTAACGGGCAGATTCCCCTCGCTGACACACAGACAGACGGCAGCCAGCTGAATGTGTCTGTGCGATAAGTCCGAGCCTTTCATCCCCTGGACGTTCGGACGCAGACGCAGACGGGTCAGGGTTAATGACGGGCTGTCACTGCACCTTTAATGTACAATGTGTTGAGTAAAGGCTGTTTACTCACCCACACACAAAGGTTTTATATTTCAAAGACCTTGAAGTGATGGATTGTGAAGAAAATGAAAACCTATATTTTCATCAGGTTCTGATTATTGTGTATTCAAATGTATTTTAGATGTATCATGGATTTGTTTCCCCGCCCCCCCACCACCAGGATGGGTTCATATTCCATATCTCTGCAGCCCACTCCTCTCATCTCACTCCCCCCCCCCCACAAAGAAACTAAGTATGAACAACATTTCCTTTTGGAGAAGTCCGACTGTAATGGAATACTTGTTAAAAAGAGAAGAATGTGCTTTAATTTGTCAAGGGGATCTGAGCTGACAACTTTAGTAAAGTCCACTATAACAACCTTCCAGGGCCCCTGACCTAGGGAGGGAGTGACCCCTGACCTTATTTGGGCCTCTTTTATGAGGACTTCTTTTTTGGGCTCCGGCCAGATGGCTAAACTATCAAAGGGTTTTTTATGAGAAAAATCTGCAGGCGAGAGTGGAGTAGTATATTTATCTCATTGTGTGCAGGGCGAAGCCTCTTTGACTTCCGACTAGAGGTGAGAGGCGAGAGGACTGGATGCACAGGGAGGTGAACGTGTCAGTGTCAGTCAGTTTATGAATCATTTATACGTTCTATCCAGAATAAATTAGTTATTTTTCATATCTATCTCAAACACAACCTCATTTATTCAGGATCCAAGATCCCAACCTTAGATTTTTTACAGATATTACACACACACTGGATTTCAAATACGTCTCTTCCACCATCAGCAGCTTATGCATTATCGGCGCCGTCCTTCATCTGCAGTCAGCGCTATAGCAACCGCAGAAAACTAGAAAAGATATTGATTTCATGTCATCGTCAGGTGCTTGTCAATATCGAATGAACAGAACCGGGGCTGTCGCGTCTTAAATAATCATTTTTAAAAACCAGTGTTTGAAAAGATTTTTTTTTTTTACAAAACAACTGATGTGACAATCACTGGAGAACAGAGATGAGTGCAAATGGGTGGAATTTGTGCGTTTGGGAGCAGGGAAGAGTTGTGTGTCCCCGGGTCGCTGTAACTCGCTGCGCTCTCATCACTCACGTGGCGTCTTTATGAGCGATGGCCCTGTTTTGTTGGATTGGGTTTCTGGGGAAGCATTTAGGGCTCGTCTGTGAGCGGAGGAGAATCAAGAACCCCGCCATAAAGCATGAATGTTTGATGTGCAGATGTAGATCAGCACATGTTTTTTTAGGAATTTCAAATGAGCTGATGGTAAAGAAGACAGTTTTTCCCAGCAGCCCCACTGGTGAACACCCCACCCTGCAGGGGGCAGGGGTCCGATCTACACAGCTGAATATTCCACACAGCTGTTTTGGGCATTACCTGTTTGCTGCTGTCCTCAGCTTCTCCCTGGGAGCCCACTCATCACCGCTCCTCTGACTTGGGCATGAACAGGAGCCTGATCATTTCCAGAGACCAGTTGGAGGAGGATCCACTGGAGATAGTGTTCAAATGTTTTGTCTTTGATTTAACTTCCGACTGTGTTTTTGTTTTTGCATCCACCCCCGTCCTTACCAGGGAGGAGTTGGTTGATCAATCATTTTGTAAACTTTCGAGCTGTAATCGTATCTAATGGAGTAACCCAAGCTGTCGTCGGCTCGCCCCGTTTTTTAATGTGGCCGCGCCTTCTCCTGATTGCGCTCAGAGGTCGAGCGAGATCTGAAGTCACTGGAAGCAGTTAAAATAATAGGAGCTGACCATGTGTTTGAGGTTATGAGACGGGAAGGGACGGCCCCTTTTTACGCAGAGCCAAAACAGACCACTTCACCTCCACGCTGTTAGAGCCGGGATATATGATGATGAAGTGTAATTTATGAGAGTTTTCACCCGTCGTAATTAACAGATCTCTGTGCTGTGTGTGAAGTGTGAAGGTGTGAGGGATTGTGGGTATTATTTTGGCAGCATGCAACACAGTTTAGACAATCTGGAGAGATTTCATTCTGCTGCAGAGATTTCATGTTTTTGTTTACAGGACATCGACACCAGCGTTGCCGCTCATTTACTTTTGACATATTTATCGGTGCCGCCACTTGTTCATCCTGCTGCGTGTTAGAAACGTCATCGACAGAAAATCCAGAGTTCAGTGCATGTCTGAGAGCAGCTTCACAGTTTGATCACTATTTTCAATCAATTGACCACATATTATAATTTTAAAGGAAAGATACTACAGATAAAAACTGGAAAAAAGAAATCCACACTAAAAAACTCAGCTTTTCTGGATTGGATGAAACTAATATCTTTGTTTGTTTATGTTCCCCTGCAGCTCATTCACACACACACGCACACACACACACACACACACACACACACACACACACACACACACACACACACACACACACACACACACACACACCCCTGCTTTCAAAAACACTGACTTGCACAAACGTACATTGGCTCCAGAAAACTGTCTCCACCCACTTTCATTCACAAAGAGAGCGTGGGTGAGGGGGGGCGGAGCCTGCAGTTACCTGGAACTAGAATGAGTCAGTGCGGGAGCACAGGGGGCATCTGCACAGGAAGCCACTTATTTGTCTGACTCATGTTAAATATCCAGATTATTAAAGATCATAAAGAAGTTTATCAACGCGTTTCCCCTTCAGGAGCCCTTTGCTCCGGCTCAGTTTGACTTCACAGTTTGATTTGTGTGTCTTGCAAATGAGCTACAACCGGTGTTATGAGGCAGATCCTTCACCTTGAAGTGTTTTTCTTTTCCAGTTTCAGTGTTAAATCTCCTAAAGTTTCCAACACAAAGACCCCTGAGCGCTGGCCAGCCCACCCTGCAGATGGCCGGAGGATCAGAGGCTGTCAGCACGCTTAAACGAGCCAAGAGTCGAGGCTTCAGCCCTGCGGGGGAGGACAGAGCATGAATGGGGTATTTCCACCTAACTCTAAAGCCCCCCGCTGGGCATTTGTAAAATGATTTGTGGCAAATTTGTTTAATCAATATGGATGTGGGGGTTTGGGTGCCCTCCTCGGACAGGAGTCTTTCTTCCCCCCTCTTCCCTCTCACTTGTAAATGCATCAGCGGTCACAATGTATTAGGAAACCTCGGGCCTGACTCTGGCTTTTTGTTTGTCCCTGTGTGAGTGCGATACTGAGGGGGAGGCATACCTGAGAGGACAGAAGTTATTGATCAACACAGGACCGGTCAAACGACACAGAGATTCAAACTAGTCCTACGAGTTTGGACACTTGACTTTGCAGCTTCATGCAGTAGATGTTAAGTTTTGGGCTTTTCTGAGTCAAGACTCTAAAATTGAAGGATCAGATGTTGTAGAAAACAGAGAAGTTGGAGCTACACAAATAAAACACTACGAGTTCAGAGACCTTCTGTTTAGCTACTTGATATTTATCAGCAATTTAAAAGTGTAATCTTATTTTTACTTTTCAATTTTAGTGCAATTTCAATATTTCTTCAGTGCAAACTTGATAATTTTTCTTTTACATTTCACATATGCTGTTTACAGTGTACATATCAATACTAGTTTTTGCATTTCCTTATGTTTATAATGCATAACTTGCTTTAACAAGATAAATTTCCCTGTATTCTGACTAATTAAGCTTGATCTTTTTCAGAATTTCTGATATTTATCGATGCTGTTGTTGTGAAGTAAAGTCGGGATGAACTTTTAAAACTCCCAAGTTCCTGTATGTCTCCTGTGTGAATGTGTTTTTCCTCTTTGGACTGGCAGGTGGCTTCATTCCAATTCAACCGTGACAAAGGACAAAAGACACTGTCGGGTTTTCTCCTTTTTTGTGTAACTCGCGATTTACAGTTGTGCCTCCCATAAAGTAACACACCCTCTCTCCCTCGCACACATTCTCACAGCAGCTTTGCTCAGTCGTCCTCAAGCGGAAACATTTCAGTTGCCTGGAAGATTTTAAAGAATTAGAAACATCCAGTGATTAAAACACACAAACATATGAACTCACATACAGACACATCTCTTTGTTGTGATTCAGTGTTTAAGGTTCATTGTCTCTTCCTGCTCTGTGTTATCGGCCCCTGTTTATCCACCTGTTGCTTTTATTCCCTGTTGTTTTATTTAATCTCACAGAGCATTTAAGCTCTTCCCTCGCTTCCTGGTCGCTCGATTATCATTTGCCGCCCGTCCAGCTGGACGTTTCTGGCACTTCCTCTGGAATTGTTTGCCTTTTTCAAACCCTGCGCCGCACATAAGAACGTTTGTCACACACTTTTTCACCCCCGCTGAGCTGAATAACTTCAACAGGCCCTCTCTCGCTCTCTCTCTCTCTCTCTGCTACTTCCTATCAACGCTGTGCTACCGGCGCTCACCACACCACAGCTCCTGGACAGATGTTGGCAGAATTCCTAATTTCATTCTCATTCTCTCAGCCTGTCAGTTTTGAAAGGGGGAAGCAGGACAGAAAATAATCGGCAGAACATCCTATAAGTCTGAGTGTGGGGGCAGCAGATGTGGGTGTGGAGGGGGGAGGGGGGGGGTGGTCGACACTGGGCCTCCCCAAGGCCCATCTGACCATTGTTCAGCGGAGAAGCCATTGCTGTGGTTGCTATAACAACCATAATACACTCTTATCCATGTCCCTGCACAACACGCATGACAGCGGCGGCTCTGATTCTTTCCACTTACTGGACGAGAAGGAGCCAGAAACACAAACACGTCTTTTTATCGACGTTTTCTTTCCTCAAACGGATTCTTCTTTCACACCGAACCTCGTGGAATCAATGAGAAAAATAAAATGTGTTCAAGGGGTTGAAAGTTAGAAAAACTCCCACGTTACTTGACTCGTCCTCCAGGAAATGGGGAAAAAACGATTTTAAAGTGGCCGAGCGTGAATACAGTGCGGGCCGAGGCGGCGGGGATTATGAGTTTCTTTCAGCCGTCGCAGAGGGCAGTCAATACCTCCGAGGTCCGCAGCTGTCTCTGTCAATGGCTGCTGTAAACCTACATTGAAGAGGCTGGAAACCCACCAGGTGTCTCTCGGTGTTTGAGCCCCACAGGAACGACCACAGTCACTGTCAAGTGCTCTACGCTTCATTTGTATTCAGCTTATGGCTCCTTCAGCACCCAAGGGCCCTTCTGAGGGACGGCATCACTTCAGGCTTCACTGAGCATCTTACAAACCGTTTCACTGATTGTTCTGTTTAGTCTTTATCATGGATGGACACTGATATTCTGATATTAACCCTGTTAATACAGTCTGAGTAGGAGACTGTCATGTAAACAACATTTTCTGATTATCTAAACCTGACAAAAATCATACTGGGAAAAAGCAATAATCAAATGAAGACACGTGGAGTATTCTGACCTCATTAAGTCAACATCTTATTCTCATTATAACGTCGACTTCAGTTATCAGCAGACTGACGACACGTCATAAACAAGATGGAAATTAGAAAGAAAACACCCCAAATTATTTTTTAAAAACTGTAGCATTGATATTAAACTAATCCAGGTTGGGGTTTTAAAACTGGCGGAATAATGTTGGATATACTGGCTTAACGATAGAAACAGGAATATGAATGGAATACTCTACCGGCATAATAAACTAAATGTCTTATTCTGAATAAGGTCAATAGTAAGATTTCAAGAGAGTCAAGAGTTTAATCAGAGAAACGAACATTCAAAGTGTTTGATGTACAGGGTCGACAAACCTTCATCCATCAGTGTGAACGAGCCCAACATGTGTTCTGCTGCAGCACAAACCAACGTTACACATTCTGACAAAACCACAATCAACAACATCAAAACCCAGGAAAGTTAACAGTCATGTTTTCTGAATAACAAAAGCTAAATGTCCCTAAATCTGAATATTATTTTTTTTCTATTAAAAACTAAAACTACAATGAAATACACAGAAAAACAAAAGTCATGTATTAAGTCCAATAAGGAAAATAAGTAAAGACAAAACAAAAAATGAAGATACTGAAAATAACCATAAGTAAGAATAATACAATGATGTGAAAACATTTATCCAAAAGTTGGATGTTGTGTAATTTCAACTCCTTATAATCGTGATAGTTTAAAAATATTATTCTTCCAAAAATACACAAGTCCTCCAATGAAGTATAATGAAGTTTAATTTCTCCATCAGGTTCTTAATTCTCTCCAGACATCAAATATGCGAGACACACACTCCCAGCCCCCCCCCCCCCCCACTGAAATGAAGACATGTAAAGGCACGAGTCGGCAGGATTGTGCAAGTGTTTCGCTCTCATAAGCTAATTAGAAGTGAGGGAGGACTGATGTCCTGCAGCCCCTCCGCTCAGGACTTCCCACCCTGTAAATGTTTATGACCCTGGCCCAGATTGAATCTGAGATTTGAAGGATCGCCCCCCCCCCCCCCCCCCCCCCTGTTGACTCACAGCTTGACGGTGACTGCCGAGCTCGGCCCATCTCTTTGTTTATTGTGTCTCAAAACTCCTCAAGTTTGAGCCTCTTCATCCCCAGAACTGCAAATCTGATCGAGACGCGTGTCGATTTCATATTTTAATAAGTTGGAGGATTTTTTTTTCTCCTCTTAAAACATTTCTAAAGGTGTTTTATTTTAATTTTTTTTACTTCACTTTCTCTGTAATATGCGTCTTCATGGACTCGTCATGGCGGCTGATTGGAGTGAGAAGTGGACACAGTGGGGTTCTCCTGATTCCCAACACTCCATTGTTTATTGATGGAGGCAGTTGTCGTAGTCACGCAACAACAAAAGCCTGACTATTGCTGTGTTTACCTCTGCACAGGAACCACTGGGCAATTCTCCATTAAATTACAGCCATGTGTGGGCCACTGATCTCTCCCCTCACCCGCCTGCACACACACACACACACACTCAGGGTTGAGGAGGATATTACACTGTTACTGCCTCTATAAACCATAAAAACCCTGCGTTGGATTTCTCCCTGTCGCGTCAACATCTGTATGGAAATGTCAGAAAATGTGCAAGCAAATCTCCAACAGTTACAAAGATCTTAAAAAAAAAAAAGACGTACTGTCCACACAAACTAAATTCCCCCCCAAAAAAAGAATAATCCATGACCGGAGCAGAAGTTGTTTGTGGAATGCTCCCGCCCCCCCCCCCCGCCCCCCCCCCCCCCCCCCCCCGGCCCCTCTTCAGTCAACGGTGTGAGACAAATAAGCAGTCGTCTTGTTATCTCCCAGCTCACAGATCTGGTTTGAAGACGGTCGTTCGTACTTCCTGTTTCACCGAGGTGCTACGACCGTTTCCAGCAGAACTTTTAACATGCAAACGCATCTGCTGGGTTCGGTTTTGTGTGTCTTTGAGTGGCTGTTTGCCTTTTTACAGCTATTTTAAGACACAGTGATGTGTTATGAGCGATGTGTTGTGTTCAATGTGGTTTTACTACACAAAAAGGGAAGTTTCTTCTTTTTTTAAATGCTTCATATTACAGCTCATGGAAAAAATCCACATTAAAAACTTGTTTTACATTCATAAAACATACAAATATTTTTAAAATAGTCAATTTTCAGTGAATGTATTCTGTGCACAAACTCTTACTCGTCTTGAATTCACACTATGCAAATGTAAAAAACAATAAAAATACAGTTTTCAGTGAACGTGTGCGTGCGTCTCGTTTCTACATCGCACTTTGGGATGTTGTGTTGTCATGAAATCACAGCTTACATCACCACATCTTAAATATAGTGTTAAACTTTAAGTATATGGACGTAAAAAAACATAGAAACAAACACATTTTTCAGTGGAGCTGGACTTTAGACATTTGAATTCACTGCAGAAAGTCGTACCCGCTGTGTTTCCGGCAAATATGTTTGGCAAATAATCCTTTTCGAAAAACAGCAACCATCAGTGGGTGAAAAACAATATTGGTGCAGCCGACAAACATCCAATACCTTTCACCTCAATGCCCTCAGCCTCTATTCTAGGCTGATGTTACCGAACAAAGGACTAAATACATGTGTTCATGAAAAGAAGGACATTTGAAAGGCCGTTCGCTGATCAATAATGAAAACAGTCTGACACTACAGTAATTGCCGAGAGCCTCCATACTTGTATTTGCTAGATAATGCCATGTTTAGATGATGGCGGTAAACAAAGTGTGACGGGGAGAATCACTGAATAGTCTTCGCGGCCGCTCGCAGAAAAACAAGATGCATTGATCTCCTATAAGTGAAGCTTATGTTGTGATGGGACTCATGTAAATGGAAGAGAAAAATACAGGTCGTCAAAGTATCAAGTGAAGGTCGCTCGGACTGTTTTCATGTGTGTCCTCAGCTTTACTTACGCTTTCCATGGGAATCAAGGGAGAAACTTTTTCCCTTTGTCCTTTGTGTGAGCTCAATGACGTTGTTTATGACTGCAGGGGGGGGGGGATGTTTTAAGGGGCACCTGAAGAAAACCAACACAGGATCAAATAATCAAACAGGATCTAGGAAATACACTCAGAAAGAAATCCTGATGAGCACGAGCGTTGAAAAGAGAATTTGTGGCTTTGAAGAGAATATATGAGACGGTGAGAAATGAGACGTAAAACTGTTCTTTTTATTGTGTTTCTTCAGTCGGTACTTTGTTATTGTCAATATAACACTTGTCATGTGTGTGTTTTGAATATCAGAGGGCTCAAGATTATACTGAAATATCATCATGGATGTGAGACGAGTTCGGGTTTGCGGGTTTATTTCCAGAAATAGTTCATAAACTATTTGAGCTTTTCAGAATGATTTAAAAAAGAATGCATTTTCTCTCATTGAAAAATACACTATGCAAATAAGTTATATTAAAAAAGTCAAACTTCTTGACAGTAATTAGTAAATTTCTAGTGTTTTGTAGGTTTAATGTTTCCACATCACACTTTAATCGATTAAATTTCATATTTCAAACTAGTTGTAACGTCACAATATCGTGTTTTTGGGCAACAACTGAGAAAATAGTCTGAAAACAAACTGGAAATACAGACGTTTTCACAGATGAGGCGACAAAAAGTGAAACACAGTTTTGAAATGTCATCACCGAGGTAAGAGGAGTCAGGGTTTGATGTTATATTATGAAGAAATAGTTGATTTCGAGAATCTGCTTTTTCAGAAGGTTTTCATAAATGTTTGAAGATATAAAAATACTCAAATCAAATCAAATAAT
>NC_047157.1:25511213-25531213 GCF_009819705.1 Hippoglossus hippoglossus
GCTGGCGAGCGAGTGAGTGTGTGTGTGTGAGCGTGCGTCCTGCGCCATTGCTTGTGTTTCCCAAAACCCAAACTGAGCCCAAAGTGGGGAAAGTTTGTGTCATCGTCGCTCTTTGACCTGTTGAGTTCAACTTTTTTTTTTTTTGTAAGGGGACGAGGCTGCGACACGTTCCCTTAATAGTTCGTAAATACGACGACACAGGTGCCGGGACACGGGGGAAGGTTTTAACTTCAGGGTTTCTAACTTTTATTGTGGGACTTTAATGTCCCAGTCACCAGGTTTAACCCGCATCCACTGGTTTGGGCTGTTTCCTTCGTGGCGGACTCTGACTCTCTCTCTCTCTCTGACTCTCTCTCTCTGTGGAAGTTTCACCCTAATTGACGCGTGATTTCATTTCTTCTCCATCCACACGCACAGATTCACGAAGCTCCGTGCCACAGAGTGACTCCAGTCACTGGCCTGTTTGTGTTAACTCCGTCCACATATGATTTAAGTGGCCTCGTTTATCATGAACCATCACTTTTTAATAGGTGGGGAAATGTCACTGCGTAAACTTTTTTTTTTTGTTCTCCTCTGGATCCAGTATGATTATTATTACTACTGTTGCCTTTGGATCCTGGATCCAAATGTCTATTCTTGTTTTTTTTCCATATTTTGATATTTGTGTGATTTGTGTTTGAGAGCTTTGGGAACAAAGGTGCCTCCGAAGTGTGTGAAATGTGACTCTGCAGCGAGCTGACCTGAAGGCAATAAATCCCCCAGTTTAATGCATGACTGTTTCCTTTCGTACATATGTGGAGAGGTGGGGGATGGAGCCCTGTGTGTGTGTGGAGACTGGGTGGGGGTGCGTTTTTGGTGTTGCCATATGCAAGTTCCAGCGTTGTTGTCGAACGAGCCCACCTTTTTATAATGGGTGGGGGTGGGGGTGGGTGTGTGTGTGGGGGGGGGGAGGCAGATATCACCGGGGGTTTTGAATGTGGAGGTTTTCACTCGAGGATCCTCGTGGTGATGAAATATGACTTTTTGTGTCGTTGGCCCCTGAATGTTTGATCTGACCTCGTGTCACGTGCCCACCTGGAGGTGAACACACACACACACACACACACACACACAGCTCCTGCTCAGCGAGGACTCCTCATTTCACCCACTTCTGATTTATTATTTTTATTGGAATTAAATTGTCCCATATTCTCCTGTTTCCCCTCGTTTGAACTCTCCCCGTAGAGCCTCATACTGTGCGTGACTGTGTGTGTGTGTGTGTGTGTGTGTGTGTGTGAGCCGGATCCGTGCGTGACGTCTCTCCACGGATGAAAATTGTGATGCAGTTTGAAACTTTTCATTTTGAGCGTGATACCTCCCGGTGAGCAATTAACAAGTCCCACAGTTTCCCTGGGCAAATGCAAACAGGTGGTCTCCCCCCCCCCCCCCTCTCTCTGGGGGCATTAGCATTTAACAATACACCCAGTTGTGAAATGGCCTCTTGGTTAGCAGACAAATTAAAAAGCTCACTTATCAGGCTTTTCACAGGCTGTGAAAATACTTTTTAAGGTAATCAACATCAGATTACCCCCCTCCCCCCCACCCTATTTCTTTTTTCTTTCAGTCCATGTTTGCATAGTTAACTCTGTCTTTGCAGTTTGTTGTCTACTTAAATCTGGGACCTTCAAATCCAGACTCAAAGTTGATGGATATCCATTTTTATCCTTTTACTGGTGGCTGGTGTTGAATAACTGGGGCTAAAGTCCTGCCCCACATGTGGTGCCTGAAACGGATCTGATATTTTAACAAGTGGTCGGGGGGCTGATTTCAGAAACACAGTAATTTAATGCCCTTTGGCTCTTTGTCCTCCTGGACAGTGCTCTGGGTGGTGTCAAAGGTAGATGATTGCCCTCTGCTGGCCCTGTAGCCAACAGGCCAATACAGAGCCCCTTTACAGCCCAGTGCTGTGACTCACAAGGGGCTATTTTACAAGATTGTGTCATCAAATACACACAACATACTAAAGTCTTTCTAAAGGTTTCTGTAGAATATAATCATCAGACTTTCACAATTGCGACAAATGTTCAACATAAGCCTTTTAAAATCATTCATATACTCCTTGATGCCTTAAAGCAGAAACTTTTAAGCCTGAAAACCTTAATGTTTGTCTTCTATTCATCTTTTGATTGGTCTTGCATCATAGCTGCAGTAAAGAGTATTAATTAAAACCCTGTTATCCTCTTGTTTCAGGGATTCCTCGGGATGGTCAAGCTGAGGAGGCTGGAAACGAGATGAAGAGGTTCAGAATGGATGAGACCAACGTCTGCAACAAGTGCTGTGCCGAGTTCTTTGATGAAGCAGAGTTTCTTGAGCACGAGAAGAACTGCACTAAAAGTCAGCCTGTGGTCATCATGAAGGACCGAGAGGGCCACGAAGGGCCTGAGGAATATTCACACGGCTCTCCCGAGGGTCTGACCAGTGACCACGACGATAGCCAGTCCAGTAGTCATTCCTTATCAAACGTTAATGCCGACCATCTGGAGAGAGCGGAGGAGGAGTCGAGCATGAATGCAGATGACTTGGGACCGCAGGATCATGGAGACATGTCTGGTAGCCCCGGGATGACTTTCAACCCCTCACCCCAAATGCACGATTCAAACGTCACCCTGGAAACCATGCCAGACACTAAAGTTGCCGTCTCACAACATTCTTCGAGTAGCTCGTCGCTGACCTCGTCGCAGGAGACCGTACAGACCATCCCGATGATACTGGAGCAGTTGGTGTGCCTCCAGCAACAGCAGCTCCATCAGATCCAGCTCACAGAACAGATTCGAATCCAAGTGGCCATGATGACGCCGCATGGTCTGCAGTCATCTGTCGGGGCGGTCATGGACCCCCTGAAAGCCCTCGGTGCACATCTCTCTCAGCAGCTGTCTGCTGCAGCCGCCCTGATAGGAAAAAGGACCGGCAGTCAGAGCCTCTCTATGGAGACGATGAAGCAAGGTAAACTACCTCTGCCCACGGGCGTCTCTGTCTCGCTGCCTGGGGGACTGGCTTCAGTGACTTCCAAATCAGACATTTTTAAGGGCATTCCAGATCTGGCCAGCCGTTTACCAGCGCTGCTGCCCCAGTCATCGACTGGCATGGGTTTCCAAAGCACCTTCAATGGTATTCAAGCAGGAGTGGATTCCTCCAAAAAAGTGAAGCCGAAGATACCGATCCCCCCGCCAGAACCGAAGAACGGAGACTCGTTATACAGGCACAAGTGTAAGTACTGTGGGAAGACCTTTGGCAACGATAGTGCTCTCCAGATCCACTTGCGTTCTCACACTGGCGAGCGGCCCTTTAAGTGTAACATTTGTGGAAACCGCTTTACAACCAAAGGAAACCTCAAAGTGCATTTCCAGCGACACAGAGACAAGTACCCGAACATTACCATGAACCCTCATCCTGTGCCGGAGCACCTTGACAATATTACCACCACCAGTGGAATTCCATTTGGCATGTCTATACCCATGGATGAGTCAAACATGACTGAAATCAAGCCTATCCTAAGCCATCCTGCTGCCGGGTTCCAGCCGTCACCTATACCAGTGTTCAAGTCGACGTTTGACAGCTTTGTAGGGGACCCGTTTTCACAGAGACCCTCACCATCGACAAGTGATTGCTCTCAGTCTGTTTCCGCTCACGTGTTTGGTCAGGAGACAGCACCGTGTCCTAATCAGAAGGATGCTAAAGAACTGCTGGGACCACTGCATAATATGAATGGCAACTCTCACCCAGGGGAACACAGCTCTGGGACGGCTAAACTTCAGCAAATGGTGGATGGCCTGGAAAAGAGGACCAGTGATCCCAATGAGTGTGTAATCTGCCACAGGGTGCTCAGCTGCCAGAGCTCGCTCAAGATGCACTACCGCACACACACCGGAGAGAGGCCGTACAAGTGCAAAATCTGTGGCCGCGCTTTCTCTACCAAGGGGAACCTCAAGGCTCATTATGGGGTGCACAGGGCCAACACTCCTCTCAAGATGCAGCACTCCTGTCCCATCTGCCAGAAGAAGTTCACAAACGCTGTGGTTCTGCAGCAGCACATCCGCATGCACATGGGTGGGCAGATTCCCAACACCCCAATGCCAGAAAACCAGTTTGAAGCGGAAGAAACAATGGAACAAAATCTACCAGAGGAGAAGCCCATGGGCGACACTGGTTTTGAGGCAAGCATGGAGGATCCTGAGCCGGAGCTGAAGTCCGAGAAGCCAAACGACCCCTTAGAATCCCTCCCACCTGCCACTGAGGAACAACCACAGAAGCTTGCTCCCCCTGTGGTGTTTTCCAGTCTAGATATTCTAAAGAACCTCACCTCTGCTCTTGCACTGAAACGACAGAGTAGCACTGCTTCGGAGAGCGAGGGAACATTCAAAGAATCCCCGTCGGCTCCTAGAGAGCCAGAATATCAGAATGGCCGTAGTCCTGCTATTTCTGACTCGGCCGCGTCTTTTCATTCATCCTCCCCATTAAACAACCATATGAGTCATAGCAAGTCACCCGAGTCTCCTGTCGATGACTTCTCCTATAGTGGACCAAAAGCTGAGTCTGATGGTGGCACTCAAGAGGGCACGGAGTCAAGTGGAGCCCTTGACCTCACAGCATCCAGCAACTTTACCCCCAAAGCCATTAAAGAAGAACCTGGCATGCCATTCACTAACGGAGACTATGGTGAGTTTTATTGACTTGAGATAAAAGTATTTAAAAAAGCTGTCATTAAACATTAAGATCTAATTTTCCTCTTCTTGTGTCGACAGTTCCAAGCAACATGTCTTTCATGAGGATGCCATCGAGTCTGGCCAGTTTGGAGATGAAGATCCCCTCGGAGAATCCTTTGGGCCCTCATGGTCTGTTCAGCTCCCACATGCCTCAGGGAACAGCCATGGCCTCCTCCATCTCCTCCGCAGCTCGACGATCGACCAAGCAGCACGTGTGCAACGCCTGCGGCAAGAACTTCTCCTCGGCCAGCGCCTTGCAGATCCATGAGCGCACTCACACAGGGGAGAAGCCTTTTGCCTGCAACGTCTGTGGCAGGGCGTTCACCACCAAGGGGAATCTCAAGGTTAGTTACAACTGTCACTAAGTGTTGAATAGGGCATTTTCATTCAAACTGTGTTCTTTGCAATAGATCTGGTCTAGTATGGATTTTTAGGGGCTGATACAATAATGGGATATACATTTAATACATATTGCAATGGTTTTAAAGATATGGGAATTGAAGGCTTGATATTTTACAGTTTAATCATAAACTTCATTCTAAATCACTACAGAATAGAGGGAGAACTAATGCAACAAATTTTCTACATAAAATGCAAATGCTCATCTTTTCTGCATTGTTGTGTAAAAATAAGTTTTCATATCAACACGTGTATTAATTGGTCAGGCTCTACTTTCCAATGATGTCGCCAGGGTTTTGATGTGATTGTGTGTTTTTGTTTTCCAGGTGCACATCGGCACTCACATGTGGAACAACTCCTCACGCCGTGGTCAGCGTCTCTCTCTGGACAATCCCTTGACCCTGATGGCGATGAGTGCAGAGGCTCAGATGATGCCAGAAATGATGCAGGCTCCCCAGGAAATGGGTGCTCCACCCATGAGCTTTGATCCATCTCTGTGGAACCAGTACGCTGCTGCCTTCACTGGTGGCCTGACCATGAAGACCAATGAGATCTCGGTCATTCAGAGCGGTGGCATCCCGCTCCCCGGCAGCCCTGCTGGGGGACTTCTCATTGGATCCACTGGGGGCCTCATGAAGATGGATGGCTCCCACTCGGGCTTGCCTGCCTCGGTGGCCGAGATGGAGAAGAACAGCTCTGACAATGTGCCGAAATCCCAGTTCCCTCATTTTATGGAGGAGGGTAAAATTGCAGTCAATTAGGCTTTTTGTAGCCATTTGCCAGTTTGTTACCTGAACTCACTTTTTGAATGTCTCCTTTTTTTTTTGAATGAGGTACAATCAATATTCTGAGAAAAACCTTTAGAATTCTGCTTAGATTGGTTGAATTTTTCCAGTAAGTTCATTGCAGCTCTCTCCTTCTGAACGATTCAAGTGTTATTCTTAGTTGAACTTGATATAACTACTGTAGTTGTATTTTATTTTATATAAATATATATGCGGGTATTTTTTTTTTCTTGTGATTTTTTGTTTTTGTTTTTTGTTTGCTGTCTATCCAGAAGTTTGAATGTATAACTTACTTGAAACTGCTTTAACTCAGACTGTCTCCTAGATACTGATGGATTTTGACTTTAATAGGAAAAGTTTCAGGGCGAGACGCGAGTCTCCGTGTTCAGAAATGATGTTGTAGTTAACCGTGTGTGTCTAATGACTACTTCCCCTCCTATTGTGTGCCATAGGTTTTACTGCATTGTTGAAGTGGTAAATGTCATCACGTCTCATTTTGAAAGGGGCTTTGGTTTAGGCTGAAATAATATTACGGTGTCTTGTCTGTTAGAGCAAGTCACAACAGTTGAGTCATCGGTTTTTGGGACAATGCAGATTACAACATAGGTGTTCATCTTTGCTGCGTTGCTGCCAAGAGACGGTTGTTGATGACTCGAACCTTTTTGCCAAGTGCCTGATCTGAGCTGTGTTTGTTGCTGTTGTCTTTCACTGATCCGGTTACGTTATGAAGGCTCTGTTGGACTGATAAATTCATGTAGTACAGTGTAGCATGGCATGTATTTCAAATTTTTTCAGTTTACAAAAGTCAATTTTTTCAACCTACATATTCCACTTGTGTCTGCCGAGTCAAATCAATTTGGCTGTTCTTACGCGCAATGTTCTCATGCCTGCACTTTATTCAGGTTTTAGTTGCAGTAACTGTTTTTTTTTTATAGTTGCGTTCCACTGCTTTACTGTGACGGCTAAACAGGGAAAGGGCAAACCAACAATTTTGTCAGCTTTTCCTTCCTGTCGAGGTTTTGTTTGCAACGACCATTTAGAGCAACTGTCAAGACTTTTCAACTTGTAGCATCATTTAATTTATTTATTATACACACTGCTTGAGTTTAGGGGGGCAAGTTCTACCTCGTTTAGATTTTAGTTGTCCTCAGCACCTCCTGCTCTCAATGCAATGCTCTGTATATTTTCAGATACATTCGCGGGCATACGACAAGGTTTTTCATCCTCAGCCTGCTGAGTGGAACAGTAATGAATGTATCACTGGACACTTTACACAACTCGGAAAGGTCAGACTACTTCGTGGGCCCCTGCTGTACATTCCTTATCGATATGCATTTGCCAAATTGTGCCTTTCTTTAGCAAACATGTCAAAAACTGCTTTCAAGTTGTCTCTACAATTCAAGTAATGTTGAGCCAATTTGGCTTGTTTACAATGTAAATGTTTTTTTGTTTTTCAAATGTTTCCTTCACCTCCAATGTTTTCTGATTTTGAAAAATAAAATCAGGGTGACTTTTTTCAATACTTTCACTGTCTTTACTCGAGTGCTGTTGCCAAACACATTTAAAGCTGATGCTCGAGGAGCAGAACCAACCCGACTACAGGCTGAGGCACGCGTCAGTGTGTCAACTGAAAAGCTGTATATCCGCCCCTCATGCTAAATTCTCTCCCAGCAAATCCTTAACGTGTCGGTTCACCTTCAGATGACAACAGGAGCCATTAATCACTTTGCATCCTCAACAAAAAATATTTGCATCTTCAACTGAAACTTCCTCTCGTCTCGTATGTTAATTCATTTGAGCTCAATTTACACAGCGACGCTATTTGGGTTGTTGTCTGTTGACTCTGTTTAATGGTACATTTTGAATCTATACTGTCATATTTGATTCAGTCAAAGACAGAATTCAGAAGACAAGTTAGTTATATAAAAACTATTAGTAAACAACTTGTACTAACATCACATACTGCTGTGCCTCTGCTACATAATGGAAATTCCTGATTTAATTATAACTTTTACCAAATTAGTGCACTCAACATTTTTCACATCTGTTTTAAGCTGTTCCAAATTCTGTCTCCATTTAGTTCTAAAAATAAATGAACTGTGTTTAAAATTACCTAGTATTATACAAAGCATACTGTACTTATACGCTCGTCTTGAATATGCCCAAACACTCGTACAACACCTTTTTGTTTCAAATACTTGAAATACTCAAATCAGAAACGGTGTCATGTTTTTGGGAAGTATAACAAGCAGTATTTAGGGAGAAGTACTTGTGATACAACAACAATCTTTAATATGTTACATTAGGTTATTGTCATGTGTTCAAATCTTAACTGTGGGTGGTTGAGTCGGAGCTAAGTTGAGGTATTAACTATTCGGTACTTAAAAAACCCTGAGATACTGAAATAGTTTGGGTCATTATCTTAAGATTACTCATTATTTTGCGATATAAGTTGTCATGAAATACAAAGTCATTATTTTGAGTTATTATGACTTAGAATCTCAAAATATTGACTATTTTGAGATTCTCAGTCATACGTTTCAGTTAGGTCATCTTAAGATAATTCTATATAACTCTAGATAACTCTCTGCAATACTAACCCTGTATTTTGAGAAACTAGCTCAGTATTTTGAGATACTGAGTCAGTATTTCATTATTTCAAGTTTCTCATAATGACTGATGAATGATTTGAACTATTTGGGCTTCCATACTAATGCAATAAGATAATAATATGCAGGATGATAATGATATTCAATGAGATAATAATATGCAGGATGATGATATTCAATGAGATAATAATATGCAGGATGATAATGATATATGAGATAATATTCAATATGAAATAAGACAATAATAAACAATATGATAATATTAAATTAGAGAATAAAATGCACTTTTATAGTAAAATTCCAGGTGATAATAATCTCCAGTATGTAAATACAGAATACACAGTGTGTGGTCAATCCTCCAGTGAGTCGTGTGTGGTGAAGGACGGGTTCGCTGTGCCTGTCCCCGTCCTGAGTGACTGACAGCTGGGGAAGCCTCCGCCCAGAACCTCCGCCGCCGCCGCCTCCACCAGCGCGTCTGCCCGGGGCTTCCAGCTGCGACCGGCCGCTACGAGGCTGCAGACATGACCGACAACATCCCGCTCCAGCCCGTGAGGCGACCGAAGAGACACGACGGGAAACACAGGAATGGGTAAGGGCCGCTGCTGGGGCTGGGGCGTGGGGCGGGGAGAGGGACACATTTCACCCCCTGAACACGGAACCGTGAGTCAGTCAGTTAGCGGCGGTGTCCGGGTCGCTGCAGCCGGGATGGCGGCTCGCAGGCGCGGCTGCACATTGTCTCCTGGAGCTAGCAAAGCGCTAACGGGGAGGATCCAGGGGCTTGGAACCCAACACGGCTAGCATCTGTGTTCGGGCTCGGGAATGAGCATGTAGTTAGCATCCGGGTGTAGCCTTAGCACCGCTAGCCGAGGCTACACCGGGACGTCAACCTGTTCCGGGGCTGCAGCCGGAGCAAGTGCACCTCCAACGCCCATGATGTCAATATTTGCTCGGGTTCGGCGGCAGAAGGAGCTGCGCAGACACGGAGGCCCCTCGGTTTAAAGTCACGTTAATCCAGAAAGCCAGGGCAGGACCCGGCTAATCCCTGGTTCCGATCATATATGTTTTATTCTTTACACATTTTGATCTATATAGATGCCCCCCTCATCCCCCCCTCTCTAAAGGAAGGTGTAGAACATGGCCAACGTTATTAGCATTATGGCTAAACACCATTAGAACAGTAAACCCTCCTGTATATGTTTGAAAAATGAATCTTAGAATGACTTATTATCTATTAAAACAATATCAGAGAATAGCAAGTCACTTGAATTGTGCAATATCATGTCTGTTAAAAGGTCCAGTGTGTAAGATGTTAGGTTCAAATGACCTATTGGCAGAGTTATTAGCTCTTAGTGATGTTTTCACTCGTGCGTTTCATCCAAATTGTTGTTTTCTTTACCCCCAGAATGGTCAGTTTATATTTAAATACTTTATATTTACATCCGGAGCAGGTCCTCTCTGTGGAGGCAGCCATGTTTTTACAGTAGCCCAGACTGGACAAACTAAAACACCATACTGGTCCTGTGGTGTCATCCAAGTGTCCGTTAGCCCCTCGGAACTGCGTTATCTACACCGGGTTTTTAGCCTTAATGTCCGTTGTGGTCCACGCGCAGACACGGGCTGAGGATAATAAACATTTAGGCTCAAAATCATGGAGTAAATGATGTTGTTTTGAGTTGAATTTGAATGTCGGGTCTTACAGACACTTGGATGAGACCACAGGAGCAGAATGAAAGACGAAAGATACAAACATAACATCACAAACATTACAATTCTTCATTATAATGTATACAAATCAACTGGGCATGCATAATATATTTAGTTGACTTGTTTCCTCACATTATCCCAAAATGTGTCCAACAAACCCAGAGAAATCTGCGTATTTATTCAAGGTAACAGGACGTTTCATATTGGTCGTGTTTTAACTGCGTCACATCCAATTTATCCGTCTCTGCTTTAACCTCCAAGGCCAAAGATGCATGATGAAGGAAAAACACTCTGCTAGCCTTCCATCTATTTGTGTATTGGCCACTTTTAATGGATCATAAATATTCATTGACGTTTGCTGCTTAATGTGAAAACAACTTTAATACAATACATCATCTTAGTCGTGTCAGGCTACGTCATCGCAATGACGTCATCAAACAAGGTCTTTTGTTATTGTTTTGATTCAGAGACCCCCTAGTGGCTAAAGTTACATATTGTGTGTTTATACACATATTAATAGCGGGTCCTCTTCCGCGGCGTGGGCCATTGTTTTTCTACAGGAGCCCAGAAAGGACAAAACCAAACACGGGAGTGACTTGTCACTTCAGGATTCAGTTGGTTGGAATCTGCAGCTTCACTAATAGATCTTTTAGTCTTTGGTCTTAAAATACTGTACTTTACGTTTGAGTGCCTCCAGTCAACCCTGATCCAAGATGACTACATATTTGCATGGGCTCTGAAATGTGGGGAGGGGAATCGAGAACTGGTTCCAGTTGGGATCCAGTTCAACCACATCCGAGCTTCTCAGTTCCTTGTGTGACAGATGATTTTTTTTGTAGGAACAGTTGTCAGAGATACTGTATTTATGAACAGTGAATATTGTTGCTGCTGCATTATGAAATGTGGTCAATCCTCTTTACTGCCGGAGAGTGAACTTGTCTCGCCTGTGTTTTGTCTTTTTTAACCTGCACAGTCAGGTGATAGTCACGAGGTCACTGATCCGGTGGTCGATTGATAAGGAACGTTTTGTTTTGGTGGCGTGAAGGGAGACACCGCCCGGTTTCAGATGAAGTTAATGTTTCTTTAATCTCTCTTGACTCTGGCGCCGTGGATCTTTGGCTCAGCCTCGTCTGTTGTGTGGGTTTGAAGCTGCAATAAAGCAAATAATTAACAAGGATATGTGACAGGAAATAAATTAAAAGTGCGGCAGCCTTATCAGCAGGTTCACACAATACAAAACAGGGTTGTGAGTCAGATTCTTTTGCATTCCTGCTCTTGGACTAAACGGTGTGTAAATCTTTAACCTTCCCTGGCGTTTCCTCTCAGGTGCTGCCCGTGGTCGAGGTGCTGTGGCATGGGCGACTTCCGGCCCCGCACCGTTTGGCTCGGCCACCCAGAAAAGAGGGAGCAGCGGTACCCCCGGAATGTCATTAACAACCAGAAGTACAACTTCTTCACCTTCCTGCCTATGGTGAGTGTCAGCCAAAGGTCACTCCTCCACCTTCTCCTCTCCTTAATCCCCCGAAAACCACCCACCTCTGGGAGCCCGACTCTCTGGTGTCATGCTGGACACTTTTTTAGAGATGTATAATATTTGTACTTCTCACATGACATCTTGACAGTGGCACTGCAATATAATCATGAGGTTTATCACTGGCTTCACATGTCAACATAATGAGACCTTCAGGTAAATATCAAGTGTCTCATGTTCAAATGAAGACATTTTAATGACGTGTCAGGAGGAGATAAATTCAGCCACATTGGCTTCACAATCCTTTTGCACCATTTTCCTCACGTTCAGATGCTCAGACGAGTGTGGAAGTGACGGATGTGACTCTTCTTACGTGGACGCTTGTTACTGAGCTGCGTGCTGTTTTTTGACTTGGTGCATTTTCCTGCGATGATTTACATACACATTTGTTTTCCACATATTCAGTTGTCTCAAGATCTTAATTTTGTGTATGAAGGCCGACGCTGAAAGTAGCTCAAATTTGCAAACGCCTATTTGCATTGCAAAACGTCGTGCTTTTTATTTACTCTCAGTTCTTCTCACTAAAACATATTGTGAAGTTTCTTTCTTATGTGCTGCTCGACACTTTTGGAAATGACTCAAGCTTTCCCCTGATTGTAATCTTGCACCGAGGTGGTAATGAAATTGAGCAAAGTCGTAGTATGTGTGTTGAACATAAGAACAACAACTGTGGAGGAACAACTATTTGTGTTTAAATGAGATTTGTAGACTGAACCTGTGTTGTGTTTTGTTAAAATCTTGACGGATATGTTGATATTTACCAGGGAAAGATATGAATTTGGACTGATTTGGCCAAAATATTTATATCGTAATAACCCTTTTAATAATTCTGATTGTGTAAGTCCAGTGTCGACAATCATTCCAAATCTTCGAGAGCAATATTATCAGAAAATGGCAACAACCAGTGGATTTTTGGCCTTTATGGATTATTAAACTGCTCAAACAGACATTTACAAATGAAAATACATTTTAGAACCTGAACAATGTAAATTAAAAGTGTGACGATGCCGTTATTGTTCGGTAAAACATTTCTGTTACTGATACATCTGCTCATATTTATTAATAAGTATCCCTAATATGTCATTATCAAACCCATATGACTAATCAAGAAAGTGAAGTTTGATATTCTACAGTTTAACCATAAACTTTATAGAACCGGAAATAAGAAAATAAGCTTACAATTTTACATTAGATGTAGATATAAACGGCTTATTCTTTAAAATAAGAAGTTTTGACATTGCCAAACATAAACACTGATACTGTTATTTCTGTGAAAGGCTCATAATCAGACCATTTATTTTTCGGCGAACCAATATATTTGTTAAAGTTTCTGTCCGAATCAGTCGTCAGGCAAAACGATGTCCAGCAGTAAACGTCACTAATCTGCATAATAACTTGACCCACAGCAAATATTCCACTGAGTACTTCTCTTGTCTGTTCGCAGGTGCTGTACAATGAGTACAAATACTTCTTCAACTTGTACTTTTTGCTTCTGGCCTGCTCTCAATTTATTGAAGAGCTGCGCTTGGGGGCCCTCTACACCTACTGGGTCCCTTTGGTACGTGTTATTTTTTTTTAACTCCTGCTTGTCCGGTCAATAGCATTTTTCTGTTCTTAAATTTTTGTTCAGTGCATTATACTTTTGTATTTCCTACAAACACAGTTTCCACAGAACTCACAAGCTTAATGTTGGTTTGTGGTTTTCTCCCTTTTTTTAAAATCTCCAGGGTCTTGTACTGATTGTCACCATCATGCGAGAGGCAGTGGAAGAAATAAGATGCTATCTCCGAGACAAAGAGGTGAACTCTCAGATTTACAGCAAGCTCTCAACAAGAGGTAAGGATCAGAGGCTCGGGGCCGAGTTGCTGATGTTTAGTCTGAGTTGATATCTGAGCCGTGTTGCTTATTTCTCAGCATCAGTGTCTATTAACTGTAGGAGGTGGGTCCTAATAAAACTTATTGGGGCTGGGGGAAATGGAAGGTAATTCAAAGCAGATATGTAAAAGTGTACATAAGAGGCCTTGGTATAAAGTGCTACCAGCAATAAAAAGCAGGAGACCTCTTGTGGTTTCCATCACTTTGTCCCTTTGATGTGGCAGCTTGTTTTACCCATAAACACAATGACTGGTTGCCGCCATGATAGCGGCCCCAGTGCATATTTTAGGGTTTTATAGAAACTGTATAGTGAAGAAGTCAAAGCCTCTCATCTCCTCGTCTTTCCTCTTCGGATACAGTTTGTTTCTGAGAGCTCTGACCTGAAGCTGACTTTTTCTTTGTTGATCTTTATTCTGGAAAATAGATTTTATTGCACTAACAGAGCAGATTGTGCTGTGAAGTCCCATGAACCCTAATGCAATAGCAATATTAATGTGCTTTAATGTCTTACATATGCAAAGCCCAGGGGTCACAACAAAAGGTCAAGGGTCGGTGATCTCTTCCAAACAATTTTGCCCCGTCGGTTCCAAATGGAAGGAGAGAAAAAGGCTCAGCTTCCCGAGCATTCCTACGAATCTGCGTGGAAAATTACTGGGCTGACTGGTGACACATGGGTTCACCGAGAGGAGACATTAGTAGTTGATTTTTTTTTATAGATATGTTTGATTAAAAAAACACATTAAACTTTATTTTAATGCCAGGAGAAGAAGAATTCAATTCCACCGCTTTAAAAGTCTGTGTTCAGTCTGTTTGTTGAGAATTTAAACCAAACGATTGACTAATGTGAAGGTCTGATATAAACTTTAACGTGTGTAACCCGTGTTAACAAAGTGAATTAACCAAACGTTTCTTTCTGTGTTCCAGGTACAGTGAAGGTTAAAAGCAGCGGAATTCAAGTGGGAGACCTTATAATCGTGGAGAAGGTTCGTTGCAGATTGCTTCATCCACATCTGTGACTAGTTTTGCCCTTTTTTTGCTTTTTGCGTTTTTAAGGACTGTCAAGTTTCCATTTATATGAGAGTGGATAATGAGGGGGCAGTTAATCTTCTGTGCTCCAGTGGTGACTGAGGTGAAAGGAGTTAGTAAAGATTTTGTAATCTTGTGATCAATGCTCAGCTTCAGCCTGTCAACCTCGATGCATTCACAGTAGACATGAACCTAAAATACCTTCAATTAGATCTTGGACACAAATTCAATTAAGTACTATTTATTGATATATATATTTTTAAGTAAGTTTATGGGTTTGTTCATAAGTTAGTTTGAGCTTTTGGGGTGAATCGTTGAGTGGATTCTCTGAGATCTTAGTACTTGAAATACGAGAAGCGAGCCCTGTGTTCAGTTTCCGACCGACGGCTTCTCCCTGAATCACTCATTTCAACGTAGCTGAAGGAAAGGTCACACATGTTGTCCCACACATTTCACTAATATGACTGAGTGATTCAGAGTTATGTGGCTCACAATTCAGGGAGACACTTGAGCGGAGGTGAAACCAGTAGCTGACAAAGGAGAAAAGCTGTGGAATTTTTAAATTAACCTGCATTTCAAGGAGTCATAATACATCTTTATTAGACTATCGACCACTTAGCAATAATCCATAAACTGTTCGGGGACCAGAGCAGTGGAGGGGCCGGGTCAGACGGGGAGTAAAGCCTGGTCAGGGTCCTGTTCGGGCCACGACAGGATGATTTGTGCTGCAGGGGCTTATTATTGTGACTGGCTGGCCGTTGGTAATGTGGCACATGAAAAGCAAGAAGTCTTAACTCTGCCACAGTTAAAAGAGCAGAGGAGGAGGAGTGCGGGATCGGGAACTCATGTTTTTCTTTCTGCCCTTTTCTTTGTAGAACCAGCGTGTTCCTGCTGACATGATCTTTTTAAGGACCTCTGAAAGAAATGGTAAACATCTGCTGGTCATTCATCCAGATCTCCACAACAGACTGGCTGCCTGGCTGGCTGGCGGGCTGCCTGGGGAAATGACTTGTTTAAAAAAGGCGCTGAGGTGCAGGGATTAGCCCTGAGCCAGGACAGGAAGTCCTACAATGTCTAAATTGCAATCGGGTCCAGTACTAAACTATCACTCAAAGTTCGGTGTGGCAGGGAGAATCGCCTCTGCATTAAATAGTGAGATGGGCATTGTAGACAAAAATGTTCCCTCTTTGTCTATCGCCAATTTTGTCTTTCAAATGAGGAGGAAATTAATGAAAAGAAAATCTGGGGCACACCCGAAAAAATCAAATGCAAACAGGAGACATGAGGAGGAGGCGGCCTCATCTGAATAATCAAATACGGATTAGAAGGAGATTCGCGAGTGATGACACCGACGTGGAGAGTTGCGTTGTTTTGTGTATTTGCAAATTTACAAAATTCAAAAAAAGGGCACAGCACATTTCAAATACCTGTTTTACTTTCAGCCTCCAGATAAACAAGTGTGACTGTGTAAGAGAAGCTTCATGCGTGTTTTGGTTGCGTCTTCCTGTTGGGGGAGGAAAAACAACAGCTTTGTTTTACTGGAAATAGTGCTTGGTTATCTCTCTTCCATGTGGAGGCCATTAGGTCAATTATGAAGAGCCTAGGCCAGGATGACGCATGCAGGCTGGCGGGGGGGATGGGCTGTGCTGGATGCCTCCACTTCTGCCCTTGCTTGATCCCACAAGTATTTTTGCAGCCAGGTCCCTCAGAAGTTGCTAATTCACGTGTGACTCCGGGTCAAATGCGTTTCAAAGCCCATTTAAATGTGGTTATTCACAAATCAGAACCACTGTCGACATGTAGCCTTCGATATGTATTGAAATCTAAACGTGTACATTCGGTGCCGTCATCCAGCATCAAGATAATGAGGCTCTTTGTCGCACTAAGCCTGTCTGTTGTTGCCCTCTAGGGGTAAGTGTGTTTCCTCCTGGCGTCAGTGGCAGCTCTTGTCCTCTCCTCCCTTCCAGGCTCCTGTTTCCTGCGGACTGACCAGCTGGACGGAGAGACGGACTGGAAACTGCGCCTCCCAGTGGCCTGCACGCAGAGACTGCCAACCGCTGCCGTGAGTCATGAATTAAAAGATGGAGGAGAGGTAGTGGGGGACAAAATTGAAAGTTGCGACACTGTGTTTATGACATTGCCGTGCAGTAAAAACTCCAGAATTCTGGACTAATTGCCACATGCGGACATGTCCAAGACCTGGTCCTCGGAGAATTTCATGGATCTGAAGGTTCGACTCAGACCTGATGAGTTCTTCAGCCTTATTTAAAAAAAAATACAGTGAATTTCAGGATTAAACACACAAGCCACTTTGAAGATGTAATTTGGGCTTTGAAAACTTTAATGGCACATTATAGACTAAATGATTAATCAGCAGATTGTTCTATAATATAATAATAATAATAATAATAATAAGCCTCATTTGTATAGCACTGTTCTTAACAAAGTTACAGAGCGCTTCACAAGAGGATAAAACAACAATAAAGAAGAATAACACAACATCAAAAATTACAGTAAATTGATTGGGTCTAACTAAACCTTGAACTGCTGCTCCTGTCGCCCGCCTGTTTTTCTGACGATAAGCAGTTTTTGCCTCAGGATTCAGGATCTAATAAGAATAAAATAACAGCCATGTTTGTCAAACAAAGGTCAAGCAACACATTTTACTGGGAAGTCTCGTGGCCTCGGGCGAAAGATGTCAATTTAAAATGCAAAACTATAACGCAAACACCGCTCCTGTCAATCTGGATGTAAAGCTGCTGTCACAAAGAGATGAGGTGGCATTGCTGAATTTTAATATTTAATAAATGGCTAATAATGACCATTGCTGGCTAAAAGTTGATTATCAGTCCATCAACAGAAAATTTGTTGGCCATTATTTTGATAGTATTATTTGTTTGAGGCATTTATCATTGATTCAGTCTTTTTAAATGTCCGTATTTCCTTGTTTTCATTGTCGTCTGTGAGAGTCAGTTGAATATCTTCGTGATGAATCGAGATAATAACGATCCGATTAATTGATAATGGAAGTGATTGTTAGTTGCAGCCATTTGTCTAAAAATGTTTTCCAAACTTGTACGTTTTCACCTTATAACCCTGTTTTAAAACAAAAACGTCCACGCTAACTTCTGTCCATACGAACACAGCTGAAATAAGAAAATAAGAAATGTATGGAAATGTAACTGAAATCAAAGCTGTTGTATTTAATTTGTGGTTATAAAATCAGGATTGTAGCTGGAAGTGACAGCTCCATTAACATGTAGTTTTAATGGAGCTGTGTCTCAGTCACTGTCTCCTACGTGTTCACATATCTTACGACAGAAAGAGTCAAACCTGTTGATGAGAACAGCTTAATATTACGTATTGAAACATTATATGTGTGAGCAGAGAACGAGGGAGAGAAGCAAACAGATAAAGGGTTGAAACCGGCTGAACCTCGGCTGAATGCAAATAAAATGTGATGACGTCACAAATATACTTTGCTTATTGTCGTTCAAGCTGCGTTCTCACGTTCACGTTATCGGCCCCACTCCGTTGAGCGTGTGCATGGTTTTCTTGTTTGAGGGTAAACGTTGTGTGCCTCTGGATTTACATATTTGTAAAAAATAAAGCAACTGCTATATTTGTCAAACTTTGAATGCCTCATAGCCTCAGGCAGAAGTTCTCAACAGAGCAAACGCTGCTGCAACACAAACTGTAAATGATGATTTAAACCTGGATGCTGGTATCCATATGTAATATGTCATGTGACATAGCTAAAGATTAATTAGCTCTTCCTCCCGTTGACTAAAAACTAAATATCCCACATATGAGTGCAGCCATCTTCTCTTGTGACGCGATGTGGTGATCGTGGTGCAGAGGCATCGAGGTCCTGCCCTCAACCAGACGGCTGCACTCATATGTGTCACGTCGCTCCCATCTTTATACACAGTCTAATTATTCAAGTGACTCTTTTCCTGTGTTATTGATCATAAACCATTTTTCTAATGTGTTCCAGGACCTTCTCCAAATCAGATCCTATGTTTACGCCGAAGAGCCGAATATCGACATCCATAACTTCATTGGAACTTTTACCAGGGTGAGTGCTCACGTAACTATTCTGCTCCTTTTCAAACATGCCGCCCTTTATTTTAACTCCTTTTAATATGCTTGAATATCGACCTTATTACGTTTTCTATGGAGTGAACATGGAAGCTTGTGCGTGTTGGATATTACAACACGCAGCAGAACTTAGAGAAAACCAACAGAATAAGAGAAAAACTATCCACAAACTCATATCTGTGCATCTCTCTTTTTAATTTGCAAGCTTTCCTTCAGCCTGGACAAAACTCAGCAACACTCTTATTGAAATGTAAACTCATTTGTGATACATAAGCATTATTAACATGGCAGCACGCTTGGTGTTCTTGTGTTTAGAAATCCCTGAGGTAGATGACCTGGATCTAAATAGGTGATTTAACTCTTCAAGTTACGGTCTCTGCCTTCTGGAATAGCTGAGAACGTCCAGATCAGAAAGATGTCTGCAGCAGACAACACTTGATTAACTGTGCTACTGCAGACATCAGGCGAATTGTTGTCTCAATTTCAGAGAACTACAAAGACCACGAAGCGTTCAGAACGTCCAACAGCAACATGAAAAGTACACTCAGCAGCGATAAATGCTGGGTAAACACCAGCCGTCGTAAAACCCAAAGCACAGTCTGCAATTCAAAAGAAGTTGAAGTCAGTGTTAGTTTAAAATAATATTTATATCAACACTGGTTTTATACGTGGCCTTTCTGGAATCCTAACTGACCGAAATCTGTGTTATTGATGGAGAACTATAATCACATCATTCTGTTACATGTGTGTTTTCATGTCTGAGTAAAGGGATAAGGATTAGCCTTTGCAAAAGAATTCATAAAACTCACTTAAACAGACAGAGGAAGCCAGAAATGTCGTTATAGAAATGGTTATCGTGTCCGTTGAACACTCCTTTTTGTTTGCAGAACAAACAAGACAATTGAGTAGACGATCAGTTATTTGACGGGTTTGTGTGTGTCCCCCTCCCCCCTCCTCGTTACAGGAAGATGGAGATCCCCCAGTCAACGAAAGCCTCAGCATTGAGAACACCCTGTGGGCCAGCACCGTTGTTGCCTCTGGTAAATATCTGTCCGGGGGTAAAGAGGCCACTAAGACCCAGGAAGTAACCAGGACCAATCTTCCCTCTTAGCTTACGGCGCTGAAAATCGCTCCAGGGCAGCTTAACACGATGCTAGAGAAAGTGTTCCTCTTCCACGGGCCGCGCTCACACGTGTTATCTATTAAGCAGTTGGACATCTGTGTGTAT